>NW_024704637.1:0-3776 GCF_008729295.1 Plectropomus leopardus | reverse complement strand
AAGAGCAGAACAAAAGCACCAAGCTGTGAGGACAAAAACACCAGATAAAATCTGAGCTCGGCAAACACGGAGCTGCACGCTTCAGCAGACTCTGTGTGCTCGATTTATTTGATTCCCCGTGCGGACTGAACCCACGGCCTCGGGTTAAACTTTCACTTCTCAAATTGTGATTATTAGTCACCTGTTGCAGGGCTGCACGACTGTGGCCAAAATGATCATCACAATTATTTTTCATTGTAATTGAGATTACAGTTATAATACAAAGTACATGGTAGAAGTATTTATCTTTTTTTTTACCAATCATGTTGTTATTATTATTTATTTACAAATATTTTGACGGCACTTTTACAGTTAAACAGCGCTGCTTTCACTTCCCTGTTATGCTACATTTCTGCCAATTAACCAATTTTTACTTCAGAATAAGACTTAAGAAATAAGACTCTTCTTCACGTGAATTCAGCGCGTCTCTTAGAAGCAAAATGTAAATAAAAATGTAACCTAACCAAAAATAAATATGCTGTCACAGGATGAAACCAAATGAAGACACAGGGCTTCGTTTTTGCTCACATGGAGGATAAAAATTAAACAAGTAGATAAAAATGGACAGAAGAGCAAAAAAGAAACAAACAAAAGTTAAAAATTAAAATAAATAGATTGCCAGCACTCAGTCAAACCAAAGAAAATAAAATGTACATGTGCACATTTCAAATCATTGACGCAGTCACGCACAGAGACAATTCATAAACTGGAGTCAGAAATAAAGTCCAAGTACTGAGCAGGACGTTCAGTTCACAGACTGCGGTCTCTCCTCCTGATATGCTCGATGAAACGACCCCAAATCTTTTGAAACTCGGCGGCGAGTCTGACAGAGTGAACCGAATCTGCTCGAGCTGAAGACAAGACACCGTGTCGTTAAGCCACTTTTTGAAGCGGGGGAGACGTTGACTTCCAATCGGACTAACATGTTTACATTAGTTTTAAAAGTCCAGTTTTATTCAGACCAACACAATAATTAGACTCTTTCTAACATCATGTGATGACGGTTTGCGGTCGTCACGTGTTGCAGAAGATGCTCTGACGTCTTGTGTTCCTGCGCCGCCCGTCCTGTCTTTGTCCGAGTCCACAGGAAGTGGACCTGCAGGTTACTGTCCGGCTTCCTGTCCTGGCTGGGCGTCTGTGGCGGAGGAAAGAGGGGGGGAGGGGTCGGTCTTATGTAGCCCTATGAAGAGCCGGCTTTGCCTCCCTGTTTCCATGACGACGGCTCTCCTACAGTATTCAGCCGTGGGACGGCCTCTGCATCTGAAAGCAGTTCCCAGCGGTGTTTCGGGCCTTCTCGCTCTCGTCTCCCCTCAGCTGCGCTCTCTTCTTCTTCTTCTTCATCGTCGTCGTTTTCTTTTACTGTCTCCGTGTTTTTCTGAAAGCGTTTCATCCCCACTCGCCGCTGTACTCTTAAATCACGTCGGACGTCATTTGCATGTGAATCAGGGTCTGCCTTTGTTTGCTGTTTAAATTCCCCAAGTCTACAGGCCCGGACTTGGAGCCAGCTCACACTTGAAATATTTAGACCGACTGTCCTGTGAAAATGCAAATATTAGCAGCCGAGAGAAAGACAGAGACGCTTCAAAATTAAGAACGCGGGAGCGTCTTTGCTCATTTTGCAGAATCATTGTGTTTTATTTTGCAGTATATCCCACATAAAGACACGGTAGTTATGCAGCCTGTGTGTTAAACTGCAGTTTTTGCACGATGATGAAGCACAGAAGCGGTCAGAGCAGCGTGGCCTGTGCGATAGAGATAAAAAAAGAACCTCAGAGGCGTTCAGAAACAAAACACAGGCACGTTTTCACAGCTCTGAGGCTGTTTTTTTTTTTTATCAGGTCAAAGCAATCGTACTTCCTTTCGATCACGGTTTCAAGCATTTGGGGTAAAAGCTTTGTGACCTATATACGACGAGGGTGAGTAGAAATATTAGCCAGAGTTTGCAGGAGGCTGTTTCAGGCTCCAGTTTGAGGGGAAGGTGTTTCTGATGGCGTCCCGCTGCTGCGGGGAACCCCTCACATACACAGGAGCAGGAAAACAAGGCAGACTGAGAGTCTTCAGTTTATTGTGACGGTAAATGTTGTGTGAAGAGTTGGTTTCTCAGCCTCAGTTTCCACGCTGCAGGAGTCCTGCTGCAGGCTTTGGTGATGAAACGTTATCGATGCAGTGAAGTGCACCTGGATGATGAAACTCCAGTTAAACTAGACTTTGCAAATTAAGCTGGAGCCTCAAGGAATATTTTTTACAACCAAAGAGTGGCTGCAAAACAGGCGGCATCAGAGTCATACTCGCCTGCGTGCTCCGAAGGACTTAAAGGGAAGGCTGTTTTCAGCCAGCTTTACATCCAAATAATGTGAGGTCGTGTGTGTCAGTGACCTCTGGTAAACTTTCCTCCATCTAACCACCGCCTAGTTGCAGGATTACGTATTTTACATCATCCAGCGGAGACTACAACCCTGCTGCCACCACGGACACCGAGAGTGTAAGAGAAGGATCTGGAGACAGACCCTCCTCTCTCTCTAGGCCGGTTTCCTTTACAGATTTGCGCAAAACTTGCGTAATATTTTTCAAAATGTTGATAAAACACAATTGCAATATTTCCACAGTGATGTTCTGCAACTTCTCCTCTGATGATAGCATCTCAGTAACCATGGTAACGGATATTATAAACATTAGCACAGAGGAATTTTGAATCCCAAAACCTTTGGATGATTTGCTCGACTTTCTCTGCTTGAGTTATGTGATGCAACCACAGCTCCTGTCGCTCCTGCTCCTCCCTACTGACGAGCACATAGATGTAGCATCATGTGACCCAGAAAAGCAAAAAAAAAAGTGTTTCCATTTTAGTTTTGTGAAATATGGCTTTTTTTAGAATCACCTGAAATATGACCTCGTGAGCGTAAATTTTTTTTTTGCAATAAATGGCTTTCATATAATTAATAAGATGGTCTTAAAGCTTATGTTTGTGTAAAGGGCTGCAACTAATGATTTAACCTTCAGAATATTTTTTTGATTTAACAATTTTTCCATAAAATGACAGAAAAATTGTGAAAACATTTTATAATTTCCCACAGTCCAAGGTGACGTTTTCAAATGGATATTCAGTTTCTGATCAAGTTTGAGAAAGAAAAGCTTCAAATATGCTTATTTATGAAGCATGAACTAGTCAGATATATGGATAAAAAAAGACTTAAACAGTTATTTGATCATTAAAATAGTGAATTAATTTTCTGTGGATTCGATTAATTGCTGCAGCTCTTGATGTGTTCATACAGTGAGACTGTCTGCAAACTTCATATGTATTTATTAAACATTTTTTGTCTGTTTTTAGCCATAATAGAAAAAAGAAATCCCACTTATTAACTGGCCAGTTAATGATTGACCTAGTTTGTCCCCAGAAATGTCTCATCAGCTGTCAGATTAGCCGTCAAATGGCAGATTTACACAAACGTCACTCGCACTCAGATGTGTGACTTCTGCACATTCAAAGTGATAATCTGTGACATTTTCACTTTCATTACTGATTCATCTTGAAAGCTTTAACATTTACCTGAACACCTGATGGCTCTGTAGTTCCTCAATGAGGAAAATACAGAACTGTGAAACTAAAGTAAGGTTTAATTGACCGAAGAGTTTGAGAGTTTTTTTGTGCCCAAAAATAACCAAATGTGAAGGATACATACAGTTTTATCTTATTTTGTAGGTTGTATTCACAGTAAATAAGTTAAATGTGTCTC
>NW_024704636.1:0-1762 GCF_008729295.1 Plectropomus leopardus | reverse complement strand
TATGGCGTTTTTGGCCATTTTTTCAACATGCTAAATTGTTAAGTTTTAAGACATTTCCTGCCTTTATTCCCACATTGTATATTATAATAGGTCTCTACAAGCAATTATATGTCGTTTTCAGCCATTTTTATGACATGTCAAATTTTGACTTTTTCGACATACTATACTATGGCGTTTTTGGCCATTTTTTCAACATGCTACATTATGAAGTTTTTGGACGTTTCTGTCCATTATTCCCACTTTGTACACTATGATAGGTCTCTACAAGCTAGTATATGTCGTTTTCAACCATTTTCATTACATGTCAAATTTTGACACTTTCGACATACTATACTATGACGTTTTTGGCCATTTTTTCAACATGCTAAATAATGACGTTTGACGTCAAATTTTGACTTTTTCGACATACAATACTATGGCGTTTTTGGCCATTTTTTCAACATGCTAAATTATGATGTTTTTGGACTTTTTTGGCCTTTATTCCCACTTTGTATAGTATAATAGGTCTCTACAGGTCTCTAAATTATGAAGTTTTTGGACGTTTCTGTCCATTATTCCCACTTTGAATAGTACAATAGGTCTCTACAAGCTAGTATATGTCGTTTTCAGACATTTTTATGACATGTCAAATTTTGACTTTTTCAACATCCTATACTATGGCGTTTTTGGCCATTTTTTTCAACATGCGAAATTGTTAAGTTTTTGGACTTTTTCTGCCTTTATTCCCACTTTGTATAGTATGATAGGTCTCTGCAATGTATTATATATTGTTTTCAGCCATTTTTATGACATGTCAAATTTTGACACTTTCGACATAATATACTATGGCGTTTTTGGCCATTTTTTCAACATGCTAAATAATGTAGGTTTTGGAATTTGTCGGTCTTTATTCCCACTGTGTATACTATGATAGGTCTAAAGTATTATATGCAATTTTCAGCCATTTTTATGTTCTGTCTATTATTTTATATTAATTTGACAGTTCTTGTCATACTATAATATAGCGCTTTTGGCAATTTTTTCAACATGCTAAATTGTGAAACTTTTGGACTTTTTTGGCCTTTATTCACACTTTGGATACTATGATGGGTCTCTACAAGCCATAATATGTTGTTTTCAGCCATTTTTATCTTATGTCAAAATTTGACTTTTTGTCGCCATACTGTACTGTTACAGGTGATGCCGTTTTTTTTGTTGTTGTTTTGTATGGGGGTTGTGGTAATCTCATTATTCAGGCAGCGTGACTGATGATGTCATCGGAGGTATGCCACGTCATCGAGGATGCTTTCCTTCTGTACCCTGGGGTGTTCCTCTGACTGTGTCTCGTTTCTCCTCCTCTTGCTGCACGCCTTCCTGCCAACCAATCAGGTGGTGCCAGTGGTCCCGCCTTCCTCCCTTTT
Source organism: Plectropomus leopardus (assembly GCF_008729295.1). Lineage (NCBI taxonomy): Eukaryota > Metazoa > Chordata > Actinopteri > Perciformes > Serranidae > Plectropomus > Plectropomus leopardus. The sequence continues at coordinate 362 of NW_024704636.1, read as the reverse complement.
GATGAGTGCTTCCTCCAGTGATGTGTTTTCTAGTGTCTTTTTAAGTCCGTCGTACCTTTGCTAGGGGGCGGCTGTTCTTACCCATGAGCAGTTCGCTCTGGTATTGTGCTGGTGTGATCAATGTAAACTCGTGATTGTTAACTTGGTACTTCATGTTAACTCATGTACGAAGGAGCTGGGCTCTAGATTAACTTTTGTTGTATTTCATGTTTACACTGGTTGCCATCGCACCACATCCAGATAATTATTTGTCTAGCAAACTAGGCCTTAGGGGTGGCTGTGTTATTTATGTTTTGGGCAACAGGGAAAGTTGAAGTAAGCTGTGGAGTGGGTGTGGTAGGTATAAGGGGTTTTATTTTGTT
>NW_024704635.1:0-4984 GCF_008729295.1 Plectropomus leopardus | reverse complement strand
GCTCTATTCTTTTGGACTGTATTTATGTAACAGGGTTGCTAAAAAGTTTAATGAGTGTTCAGTTGACCTCAGCTGTTTTTGTAAATTATAAATGAAACATTATTTGTGAATTTGATGACAAATATCAAGCTTCAGTATGAAGAGCTGCACAAAACAAAAGCGACACCTGTGTGATAAAATGCAGCCTCTGTCATTTTGTCCACCTCTTACACCAGAGGAGGACTTTAATTTATGTGAATGTATTATAAAATGACAACATATGCCAAATGGTTGAATAAACTCCTCTTTTTATAAATGTAGTGTTTAATAAAGGAGATTATGGGGTAGTATACAACATGTTACAAGGATGCATTTGTTATTTTGTCCACTCTTTCATCTTTTAATAATTAAAAAGTGTATGTGAGTGGACGTGCATGTTCGTCCTGAATCTGAGGCTTATAACTACAGTACGTGTTACATTTTATCAGCTGCATGTGTTTATCAAGCAGCTTCTCTGGGCCAACAACATGAGAATCACACAAAAAAGTAAATATTACTGATCACCTCATTTACAGTCCTGCCTCTAGATAAATGAATGAACCTTGTTTTTCGTTAAAATCTTTTGTCATAGTGAACTCTGGTACAATTCTTCGTCACTTGTGATCTTTTCAGGTCAAATATGCAGCAAACAGACACAAGCTGAGGTTAACATGAATCTGCATTTTTATTCATCAGCAGTATTCAGTCAAGCTCACAAGCAGTTATTCATTTAGGAGTAAATTTGTGATAATTTTATTGGACACTTCATTTCTCACTAAGTCAGCGCAAAAGCTCATTTAATCAAATTATGAATTAAATCTCATGCATTAAGCATAGGATGCATTTCCTTGTTTGCTTGTAGATGAGAAGCTGCATCAATTTGCCTCATTTCCTCTTTATTTCCTGTTGGAAAAATGATGGAATTTGTTAAAAAAAAGAAAGAAAAAAAAGTAGAAAAAATTTGCACAAATGTGCATAAAAACATGCACACATGGGCGTGCGCTGCACATACAGTCAAACATTTGAACTCTCTTAAGTAACAGGTATTTTGACAATGTGACGCTGCAGTAAAAATGCTGTTTTTATTCATTTTTATGCCCCCCACCACACAATTTTGCTTATAATCAGATGCTCATTTTGGGGAGACGCAGGAGACACGCCCCCCTCAACATGTGCATTCGTCTCACCCAATAAAAACATGAAAGTAGCAGCAGCCTTTTAATTTCACAAAATTAAAGACATTTATAGCTTGGCACATATCAGTGCATTAAAAATTAACTAAAATGCAAGAAATTAAGAGTTTGATGCTCAAAATTTTCTGACCGACAACCCAAGTGCTGAAACAAAACACACACCCTGCTTACAGTCTCTCATTTCGAAAGGAAGCAATTCTTTAAAACCTTCATTTATAAACTAGCATACACTGGATTGATGTTTGACCAACACAAAATGTAGCTGTGCATCCATGTTTCCTGCTGGAGCTGCCGCTATCTTATCACGACAAAAATGCCAGAAAAACAGCATTTATTACCAACAAAAAATAAGTAAAGAGATGGAGACTTCTATCTGAACACAGAATGTAAGGCTAGAGTCGGCTAAAGTAAACTTAGTTCATCACATTAAAAAAAAAAAAAAAAACATCTTATTGCACTTACTTTCATTCAGAGGACACGGTCCCTCTGCTCACTTCAGGGTCACGTTTGGAGGCTCTCGTATCTGACATGCATTAAAAAAAACAAAACCTGTAAAAGCTGCTTTATTTCTTTATGGTAAAGCAACAACGTAAGTGCACATGAGCAGGTTCTGATCTTTATGTCCGGTCTAAGTAAAGACGGGTGTAAACATGCACAACATGAGGTTGCATGCATTTTTTAATGTGTGACCATTTCAGGCAGATTTTTAGAGTGTCCGTTTTAGGTATGAGAGAACACTGTTCGTAGGTGGTAGCCTGGCAGGTAGGCAGGAGGAAGAAAGGTGAGAATTTAGGCAGCAGAGGAAATATTAGACAGAGATACTGAAACAGTACCAGACCAAGCACATTCGGCACCAAGGACAAGAACCCCGTATTAAAAAAAAAAAAAAATCTTTTATATGTATAATCTATTGTAACTATTATATGTTTAATCATCACTAACAACAAACAATAATTATTAATAATTTCAACTTCTTTTTGTACTGCATATTGGATGGCTTTTTCATTTTCATAAAATCTTACTCTTATTATTACTTATTATCTTAATTATCTCCACATACCACCACACCCACCAGTGCTCGAGCACTAGATCTTAGGATCATGTTTCCCTATTTTTTTTTAAAGACAGATGGCCACTCTACAGAAACAATAAGAAGTTGAGTTGAGGAGACAGAAGGCTACATGGGTAAAAGGTACTCACTGCAGCGATAGAGGCGGTTAATTCGAAGGATGTCGGTCGGACTCATCTGCGTGGCCCGACCGATGGCTACATTGGGGTTGGGGATGGGAACGATGGTTGGCTGCCTGTTCCTGGAGAAGGCAAACCTATGGAGCAAACACACAGCAGCAGTGATGAGAGGGTTAAACTGTACACCTGTACTGTTAAAATGACCGCTGACAGCTGATGTCGGGACAGTTGCGAGCTTAGTGAGTGAACGGAGACGGTACCGTCCATAGTGCATGACAGAGTTGTAGTCGTAGGGAGTGCCGAGATTCCTTGTTCGGATCCTCCTGAAGTTGAACTCCATTCCTGCAGGAACAAGTTTCTGTTTTATTAAAGTTTGCCAAGTTCAAAAAAAGTGTGAAAAGTTAAAGGAAACAACACTTTCTGTTCACATGGTTTCTCTTTTGGAGGGCTTTATAACAGCATCATTCACACCCGTAGCTACTGTATACCTGAAAAAACTCAAGTCATATTTTTCACTTGAGAGATTAAAAGTGATAAGGTAAGTTGTATTGAGTTATATCTTTTGCAAAAGCATTACAAAGGTATTGCATTTTGAAAAACGAGAGTCTGTGACTGGACGCGCCTCGAATGACGTTCTGCAGCAGAATGCGAACATGCTGGTCCCTGTCAGACCGGGTCTGTTCGTGGTTGAAGCCCAGGGCGTGGAGCAGCTCGTGTTGGATGATCTGCTGGAAAACACAGCCCTGACGACTCAGAGACACCACCTGGGCATTACCACGACGCCCTACAAATGAGAAACACCTGAGAGAAAGAAGAACCTAATTACACTTTATTATGACTGTATTCATGCATGCACATGCAGCACCGTGTGGTCAGTACCCTGAGCGAGACTGGATGTCGACAAAGTCCCTCTGTCCGTTCAGAGGGGTGAAACGGATGCAGGTGGATGCAGCAAATGATCGCAGGCCTCTGATGATGGTATCTCTCTCTCTGCGGGCTTGATAGTAAAATAAAAAAATCATTCAACATCGGTTTTGTGGGTTGCTGCTGGTCCATCTTGTTTTCCTCAATGTTATTGTTATTCTTCCAAAATCCAACTTCCCATGCATACAAATAAACTAAACTTTGCACATGGCTCCAGTCCCATGACGAACTTCCTCAGCTGCTAACACAAACCAATAGTCCTGAAAATGGCACTACAGTGACGTCTGCATTTCAAAAGTTTAAAAAATTCATAACAAATCATTTGTTTTAAAACTTACACCTATTGTGAAGAAACTGTTGTACACTTCACTGATGTAAAAATTATTAAGTCCATAACTCTGTTTTTATGAAAACCTGTAAAACTAATTAAAACTATCTCCTCTGACATTTTTTGTTCAATTGAACCAAACTTGCTGCAGGGCATCTTCAGATTGTCCTACACAAACCATCTACACAGGTTTCTGATTTATCAAAAATTTAACTAACACTACATCAAAATGTTTGACTGTAAATGATTCTGTAAACATATACTTGCAAATTCTTGCCAAGTAAATCTTCAAGGTTCATGAAAAGAATTGATAAGATTTTGCTGTCATGGTAAAGTAATTGTGTAACATTTCAGAATTTCATTTCAAAAACTGAGTTTTAGACAACATTTTGAATTCTGCCCTCATGTAAACTGTTGCAGTCTATGGGAAAATAGCATCTTTAAACATCAGTCTGTCACTTATGGAGCAAATAAATCTCTGTATAAACAAACTATCAGCATCTCTGTGTGGTCTAGATAAAGTCTGCAAGAATTTTGTCTTGAAAACTCAATTTTTGACAGCAGTTTGAAATCTGCCTTTCCATGCACAGACAGCTGATATCCTGCCCCCTGGTGGTCGGCTCAGTCGCAGTGTAAAGCCATCTCTGGTTTCTCTCTTGGCATGTAGCTGACTGGGATAGTGACTCCTCGGTATCTGGGTAGTGAATTCAAGCCTCCTGTGACGCAGAAGTCACAGTCTAGTGTGTAGTTGTTAATTGTTTCAAATTTGCCTGCTGCTAAAAATGCCCGGTCCCGACACATTGCTGCACAGCAGCTATAATCTTCTGAGGGGTGACTTTTAGCACTGTTATTAAAATGTTATTCTAGTGTTCAACTACTATACTAGTACTGTTACTACAACAATAACCACTATTACTGCTACTAGTACGACTACACTGCTACAACCATAACTCTGTGTCCCTTAAAAACAGTTGTACACGCAGTCCTGTCCAGCTTGTATCTGTGGAAATGTTGCTACAGTGTTTGTATGTGCAAAACATAACATAATGTGTTGTTATCTACTGGTATTGCTAACGATGGCTGACCTGGCTTGAAATGGTATTGCTAATATCTTGGTTTCTTCATGAAAGAGGCAGAGGACTTTCATTTTGATAAATTTAAAGATGTTTCCGTCATGAATTTATGCAGAAAGGTAAAAAATAAAGTCAAAAAAATCTCCAGGAAATTAGGATTTGCAGGAAATTAAGTGTTAGAAGCTGAAAATTTTCAGGTTTGGACCCCCAAACCACCCATTTTACATGTGTCCCCTATCTTGAAATGAAGCCTTTACCCC
>NW_024704634.1:0-1122 GCF_008729295.1 Plectropomus leopardus | reverse complement strand
GTAGACAGACACCTATCAAACCACCCAAAGTCCTCTCCTAAAAAACCTGTTCCTTACTAAAGACCTCTTCATTTTAAATAAATGCACTCCATAAACTTTACAGGCACTCTCCGGCCACAGTCTTTCAAACAGCCACATATCTGGGAAATGAGGCCAGTGTCCCGCCCTCTGGTCTACTTAAAGTTGCATTACGCAGTCTTTTAAAGGATGACATCATCAAACCTCAGCTGGTTCTACTGTATATATGACTGTGAGTAGAGTAGTTACTCTTGCTACTCGTGCTGTATGACCTGAATCTCTGGAAAGACAAAAGAAGTACTGGAAAAGACATGAGACTCAAACCTTGCCTGCTTTTTGTCATAGAGAGAAGGCCAAAAAGCTTCCACATAAAATCAACAGTCTCCAAAGACTCAAGAAATTGCAGTACAATCCCACAGTGCTGCTATGTGAAATTCATTTCTTGCCTGGGCTTGAGAAAACTGACAAAAATGTATTTTGTGCCACCAAATCAAGACAATTTGAAACAGTTGTTCAATTTCTCTCATAAGTACACGAATATGAAGACTACTTCATTTGCTACTTTTTTTCTACTTCATTCAATACCCATTATGTGAAATTGCTACCATACTTCTGAACAGTTTGGTTTGATCTCAGCATGTTAAACTGCCAACTCAATCAAATACACTGAGCTTTACTTCACCACACCACAGACCATATGGTTAGCTTCTACAGCAGTGGGACAATCACACACTGCATTAAACTGAAGAATGCTTGCAGTGATTGGGTGCAAGCAAAATAATACAAATGCTCTTCTTTTTACTAGTAGGTATGAAAAGGATAGAATGCAGGAATCATTTGACTGGAGAAGTTTTTAGTACTACTTGGTACTGGGTTATTTCAGCCGATACTTAAAAAGGTATCAAGGACCCATACCCAGCCTTAGTGTATACAGACTAACATTGCTTGATTAAGCAGCGTAGTTCCCACAGCTGTTTGCATGCACGAATGTGGTGACACCGATGTTGTTGAAAACTAGTTTTCCCCTAAAGAGAGCAGACATGAATCCAGCAAAGCTAGCGCAATCTCTATGGTAGTGTGAGGCTTTAAAATAATATTGCAATA
>NW_024704633.1:0-4660 GCF_008729295.1 Plectropomus leopardus | reverse complement strand
CCTTCTCTCGTGTTTTTGAAAGAAATCATATCAATTTGGTTCAGAAAGTTAAGCCTTTTTGTGAAAATTTGTTTCTAGGGCGCTGAAGCATCTTTTCACTTTTTCACAATCATTTCCAATGAGACAATCACTAAATGTAGAAAAGCATCCACTATATAATATGGTCATAAAATGAAATGCCTTATGTATGGGGTTAATTTGTGTGTGTGAGTAACTTAAAACATTGATTTAAAATGTCAGATTGTGGGTTTCATGTCAAATGTTTCCCCAAAGAAAACTGCTGAGCACACACAGTCCACGCCGTGCATTTCATAGGATATAATTCTGTACCTATAAAATAATAAAATCAACCTACGTAAACCAAGTTTTAATTGGCCTGAACCTTAAGAAATGTTCTAAGTGAAGCAAGAACTGCTCCCATCTCTTAAAACAGCAACTTCAATTAAAATGTTTTACAGCAGTTGTTCATATTCCTTTTGTAAATAAGCCAGCACACACAGACGTTTTTTTATTTTAATTGCATTTATCTCTCCTGTGCAGCCTCACCTGCGCTGCCATGTGAGTTATTCCTGAAAAGCACATGAAAAAATGATGGGCATTTTTCCAGGTATCACTTAAAAAGACATCACATAAACTTTTGTTTTCACAGACGAAGCTGCTGTGGCTTTTGTATCTAATAACATAAACTCATCAGCAACCGACACTGCGGACAAGTGAGCTGTAAAAGTAGGTTTTGCAAACAGCTCGGCCATAAAATGAGACATTTATGGCGGGGCAGAACTGAGTTTCCAGAGGAACTCAGGTGGAGTGCACGAAACAGGCGAGTGATGTAGGCTTAACCGGATTTGAATTTTTGCTTTTGTTTAAATGAAAACTGAGATTTCTGCCATCCTGCAGGAACAAGAATTATCTCAAATACTCTCAAAGTGTCTACAGTGTTAGTAAATGTGTTATTCCTCAAAATGATTCATTCACAAGATGTACTTTGGGGTTAAACAAAGCACAACAAAAAATGGTTAATCAATGTAAAAAAAGGGACAAAAATAGGATACGTGATTCAAACGCTTCCTGTGTTTTCACAGACTCTCTGACGTGTCACAGCAGGAGAAAGAATCTTTTTTAGCTGCTTTGCTTTCAAGGTCCTAAAGCGCTCTAAAATGTTGAGAATCTTTAAAATATAAAAATATAAGAAAATATTCACATTGACAGAGATTTTTTAAAAAGTGTATGTAAGTCATAAAATTTATAGTTTGAATTTGAAATAGTTTTGCACCCCAAAGCTGCCCATGTATACATCAAGCTACTGTGATGGGCAATTACAAATTTGTTAACCCTTGTGAGGACTTTGATTAAACTTTACAACCATTTGTGTTTCACCGCGATTCATTTACAAACTTTCTTGTGCAAACATGAACCTCCTACTTCCTTCTAGAAAACTGAACATCTAGGGTCGTCTTTTTTTTTTTCTTGGCGCTCTATTTCTGGAGCCTCATTTTTGACCTTTAGACAAACACTGGTTTATAAATCTCCCCACCTCTGCACACTTGAGGGCTCCGCCTGAAATGCAGCTTAAGATTTATCTTAATATTATCAGTGGGGTGAGCTCAGTGTGCCCTCGATTTGGCAATGCTGAGCCAGCCGCTATCAGGAGGATTATTAATGAAGACACACAAACACAGAAACTACGAGGTGAACTGGGTCACTTTAGACCTTTGGCTTTTGATTTAGCTTTGACTTTGCACTATAAAAGGAGAGTTCACCCCAAATCAAAAATGCATGTTTTTACTCTTACCTGTGGTGCTAGTTATCAGTTTAGTTTGTTTGCATCTTCAGCAAGCTGACCGTGCAACATTGATGAATAACTGAATGGGCCTACCAAAAATTAACAAGTAGGACCAGGAAGAGACTAAAAATGGCCACAAATACACACAAAAACAACACGATTAGATATAAAGGAACTATGAGGAGACACAAAACTGCTAAAAAGTAACGCAAAATAACTACAAATAGACATCAAACAACCACAAGGAGACACAAAATAATTTCAAAATGTGCAAAACAACCACAGGGAAACACAAAATATTTGCAAAATGTGCACAACTACTGACAGAACAACCACGAAAAGAGACAAAATAATTACAAAATGTAAAAATCAACCACAAAAAGACACAAAACAATTACAAAGAGATGCAAAATAATTACAAAATGTGCAAAACCACTGCTAAGATATAAAATAATGACAAAGATAACGAAAAAACACACAAAGGGACTCAAAACAACTAAAGTAGACACAAAATTAACTCAGTAAGATACAAAATTACTTTGTGTTTCACTCCATTGTAGCAGAAATAGTGGGGCCCTTTGGACATCTTTGCCCAGGGGCCCATTGTCTCTTGATCCGCCCATGCCCAAGCATCGCTGAGCTAGCTAAAGTTAACAGCTCAGCCGAGGGGAACACCACTAATGTTACATCTCCTGCTGTCATGAGCCTCTGATCCATGAGTAGATACACACTTCCTTCTGTACGGTGGTACGTTTGGCAGATGTAGTTTGGTAGAGAGAAAATAGTTCCTACACCAAAATAATCCAGACTGATAAGTAGCGCTGCAGATGTATCTGCATTTTTTTATTTTGAGTTGAACTGCACCTTTGAGCCAGACCAATTACAAGTTGATACCTTTCCAAAATGTTACAAAACCTCGGGTGTGACGCTGAGTGATTGTAACCTTGCGTCTCACGGCCTTGAGATTTCTAAACCAAAACAATAAAACGAGGTGCAGATGTGTAAGTACAGTATGTACTGTAGTTCCAGTATGAAATCTGGACATTTTTCAGGGCAAGAGCCAACAGAAAAAAATACTTAAAACTTTTTGTAAATCGCCAATAATGTGCGATTGTTCATCAAAAAGAAAAAATGGGGTGGAGTATGTCTAATAAACATGCACAGTGCAATGTCATTAAGAGCAACTGATGACCATTGGACCCTGAGAGTGAGCCGATAAACACCTGTTCAGTTTCAGGGGTGTAAAATGGTGTGTGTGTGTGTGTATGTGTGTGTGTGTGTGTGTGAGGGGCGGGAGGAGGAGAAAGCAACTTATATAAATCATTATACATATCTCTTGAGCCAGACACATCTCACAGGGACAGACGAGACACACCACAGATACACTCTCACACACTTACTGACTCCGTGAGCCAATTCTGATTTCTGCAAGTTTTACCAATTTCATAAACTGAGATCTGGATTTGTTTGACCGCTGGGCCGAGGACGGGTCATGGATCCAATTGTGGAAGTAGTGGCTCTGTTGCTGGGGTTCATCGGTTGGGTGATGGTGGGGATCGCCCTGCCGAACCGTTACTGGAGGACCTCCACGGTCGACGGGAACGTCATCACCACCTCCACCATCTATGAGAACTTGTGGATGTCGTGTGCGACCGATTCAACCGGGGTGCATAACTGCAGGGAGTTCCCCTCGCTGCTCAATTTGAGTGGTATGTTGACAAAAAACATCTATTTGCAGTAATTTATGTTTGATATGTCTTTATTTTTGGTTATCAGAACATCAATCATAGACAATTTTAACATAAAAATATTGTTATATTAGGTTGCTTTTTAAAGAATTTTTTTAATTTTAAAAGATTTTATGGGTTCTTGGACACCCTGAACTTTTGTGCTGAACTTTAAAGGCATTGGTGTGGTGGATATAGGGGGATATATTGGCAGAAATTGAATTTAATATAACAAGGGTGTTATCTTAAGTGTATAATCACCTGAAAATAAGAATTGCCATGTTTGTACCGAAGCGCGGAAAAGGCAAACCAAACACTGGCTCCACATTGTATCGGCAACAGTATTCAGCAGCCACTTTGCAGTGAGCCAAACAACATTGTAAAAACACTGATTTTTACTGTAAAACTGCTTTTTTCAGTGTTTTTACCAGTTTAAATTACTGTGTCTGTTTGTTTCTCTGGATAATTTGGCTCCTGAATAATCTCCTTAATGTCTGGATTTTAAGTTATCAGAGAAAAAAAGGTGAGCGCACTTTAGCATGTGGTGGACAAGCCACCCATCTCCTACATGCCAAACAGCATAAGAGAAACATACATTTTCAACTTTCAACTGTTTTATTCAGTGCTTTTACCGGTTTATATTATTCAGATCATTCGTTTTAGAGAGGAAGAGACCTCTGTGGATAATTCGGCTTTGTAGAAACCTCCTAAATAATGACCACTGAAGTTTCAGCTCATTGCAATGTGCAGTCCCCACCACTAGAAGTCACTAATCCCCCCAAAATCATACACACTGTACCTTTAAATGTTTATAACAAGACATGTTTACATGAAGTCAGCATTTGCTTATTTCCTCACTGTATCCAGGTTACATCCAGGCATCTCGTGCCTTAATGATCACATCGATAGTGTTGGGCACCTTTGGACTGGTGGCGGCCCTGATAGGAATACAGTGCTCAAAGGCTGTGGAGGAAAATGCCGTCCTAAAAGGGAGGATCGCCGGCACTGCGGGAATCCTTTTCCTACTTCAAGGTAACAAATATAAGAAAAAGTTTTTAAAAAGTGTATTTCTGGAGTTTAGACTGGTTAGATTGAGTCCAGTGGTAGAGGAAGTACTCAAATCTTGTACTTAAAGATAAAATAGTAATAC
>NW_024704632.1:0-6179 GCF_008729295.1 Plectropomus leopardus | reverse complement strand
CGGCTGTTGGACATGTCCACGCTGGAGCGGCTGTTGGACATGTCCACACTGGAGTGGGTTGTCGCACATTTCAGCGATAGCATGGGTTGTTGGACATGTCCGCGCTGGAGCCGGCCTTCGGACGTGTAATATAATGAAAATATCATGTTATTATTATAATTTTAATTCAGCTCACATTTAAGCCATTATTTTTTTACCTGTTCATGATCTTTTTATTTTGTCCTGAATTGTGCAGTAATTTGAAAAGTCTGTTTAAATGTGAGAGCTGTTAATCAATCATCAATAATCGGTCTGATGATGATAATTGTGTTTTCACCTTGAAGATGGTTTACAGCACAAGTATTCAACTAATTATTATTATTTATTAAACTTTCCAGCATTATATAAAAATGAAAAGCTCCATCTTAAACAAACTTCAGGTAAATTGAAGCACATTGTGCTGATAATAAGCCAACCTCTCCTGACTGCAGGACTCTGACTTCAGCTTCTGTCAAACTTCTGTGCTGTTAATCATTTTACTCAGGAATTAAAATTAATATTGCACATGCTGCCTGGAACTTCCTGCAGAACACGTTGAATTTAAAGGAACAAATCACCCTTGGCACGTTTAAAAACCGTGTGAGAGACTTTGAAGCAGCTACATATCACTCTTGTTCTTGTTTTAATGTAAATCCTGAGTCTCAATCCCTTTGCTTTTAACTAGTATGTCTCTTTTTTGTTTTGACGTGTGAGTTGGTGTCAGTTGTCTTTTATATTTCTTAGGCTGCTGTCTTGGCCGGGCTTCCCTTGAAAAAAAGGTCATTGTATCTCAACAGGAGCAACCTGGTTAAATAAAGGTTATATAAAATAAATAATAAAACAAATATTGAAGCTGTTGTCCTCCTATAAAACGAGAGTTTAAGTGGGGTTTTTTTGTGGTTTTCTTGGGCTGTGCGAAATTCATAAATGTTCAGCAGCCAACTGATGTTTGCACGTCTGCAGCCCGGTGTAACAGCTGTGCGGGATTTTTCGTGTATATAAAGTCTGTAATCAAATTCACTGATCAGTCAATGATCAATAACTAGGCAGCGTTTCGGAGGCAGCAGCTCTTCTGTCGTTTCTGTCTCTGTTGTCGATTGTCATGATTGTGTTTGTGTGTTTTCGTCTTTGAACAATCTCACAAAGTGAAGAAGCAGACGGAAGTGAATCTTTGAGCTGCTCGGCAAACGTCTGACATGAATGATGCCAACTGTTGTTCTGTCGTCTCTGTTCTCCCTCGCTGCTCTCGCTGCCACTGATCTTTTAAACGACACTTCAGTCAATAATTTAGCCGCCTCCGTCTTTCTTTATTCACTTTTAAAGAGCAAACCGAAGGATCGACAGCGTTTTCGTCTTCTGTGCTCTAATATTGACTTCTTTTCCGAGTGTTGAGCGGCCTCTCGTAGCTGCCAGACGACGGTGTCATCATTAAAATCTGATCCTGGTGATACGATCGAGATCTCATCGCAAACTTTAAAAATGAAGAAACTCCTTCCTTTGAATTTGTTCTTGCAGTTTTATCAAAAAAAGCCCAGAAAAGTTTTCTCTCCAGAATCTCAAGCTGTGACCTTTGACCCTGAGATCAAAAACTCTTATTCCCAACATCCCGTCTGTGTGTTAACTGACCTTCGTGTTTCCCTGCAGACGTCCAGGATCAACCGGCAGATCGTGGCGTCAGACGGAGGGAACCGCAGCAGCTCTGTGGAGCTGACCGTCATCATCACCAACGTCCACAACCAGCCGCCGCACTGGGAGCAGCCCGAGTACTGGGTCACCGTGCCAGAAAACACCGTGCGAGACGCCAAGATAGTGGTGAGCAACACCACGCTGTTAACCAGTCCACATTTATTCAGACAGGACATTTAACAACACCAAACCACGACCACACGTGGCTGTTCTGTGGTGAGCTTTGGCTGTTTTTTTTTTTGGTAGGTTAGTGCTGTGAAAAGCCACTGTCGTTTTTTCTGAGAATTTGCTGCTTTCCAGCAGCGACAGTGACCCCAAACCAGGCGCTTTAAGCCAAAACATGATCTCCTCCCTAACCACAACCAAGGCGACTTTGTGCTTAAACGTCACCACACGTTACCGCTGTGTTGTCAGGTCCTTTTTTTCATAAAGCCCGTCCTCAGAGGGCTTTACAGCACACGACATCGATTTTTTAGGTGTGACACTCGCGTCAGTTGACTCTGTACCGCTTTATACTGAAGTTTCAAGACTCTCTGTCACAGAGATGAAGAAATACTAAGATGTTTGTTTTACCTCGACTTCCTTCCTTCCCTTTCAAAACAAAAGCCCCCTGACTGTGTCTCTGTGGACAGAACGCCGTCAGCTGCTGATGGAAATGCATTCTATTTTGAAACATTGACAGGATGTGGTTGTCAGCTGTGCAGGAGCTTGTGTAACTTCATAAATGAGAGGAACATGTGCTTATAAATATGAAAACACAGCAGTCACATCAGCAGGCAGCGGTGCACCTTAAGGCAGTTCAGGCTGGACTGTTGTGATGCAGAAAGAACGGACGAGTTATAATTATTTCTGTTAGAGAAAAGTTTTAGTGTTGTTCAAACTGCAGTAATTTTACTGTCAGATGTTTTGTTGGACTGTTAGATTTGAGGTTTGTTACTGTAACAACTAGGAACTGTGTTGTTACTCCTCCTAAAAGTGACTTGAATTTTACATTATTTTGCTGTTGGATTGCTAAATGCAGATTGCACTACATTCCTTTTACTTGAGTGTAACAAGCCCTTGCATTAATTTTATTTTATTTTTAGTGTGTATATTAATATTAGAGGCATGACTAATAATAATGGCAGCAGAAGTTGGCATCGAGCAGGATCACAACATCAGTGCAGCCAAGACCACGACACAGGCGCAGCCACAGACAGGATCACAGCATATGACATAACAAATGTAATGTATCCGTGTTTTTTAGAGATTTACGATGTCGACATTTTTACACGATGATTGAGTTGAGTTTTTCTCCGAGTTTTTATTGACCGGAGCACACAGACAGATTCACATATCCAAGTCCAGTAAGAAAAAATCATAACTTTTAGATGATCAGTCAGCTGTTTCGGTCAATTTTCAAGCACAAACGCAGAACGTGATGATCAGCTGTTTTTCTTTGTCAGATTTGACGGTAAAGTGAGAATCTGACAGACTGTTAGTCAGACTGAGCGAGCGCACTGAGAACACGCAGCCGTGGGCTCTTCGTGCAGGATTCTGCAGACTCGGCTGTACGGCTGCTGTGATCTCCTTCTGAAGCTCTAAAATACTGCAGGTTGCTTCAGAAGTTGCTGATCAAGTGGCTGCAGCTCCTGTGATCACTGGCAGCTGCTCTGAGATCTGCAGAGCAGTGCGACAGCAGCCAGAGAGCAGGGGGAGCAGCAGCAGACAGGAATACTTACACTTCCTGCAGGAGCTCTCTCTGCTTTACATCCTCACATCTGTGCCGAGCATCCCGAAGAGGCTGCAAATGCTCTTTCTTCTTCTCCATCCCTCTCTCCTCCTTGTCCTCCATCCATCTCTCTCTCTCTCTCTCTCTCTCTCTCTCTCTTAGTGTCAGCACGTTTAGCCGAGCGCTTCAAAACATTTTCTGCCAAGCAAACAACAAACCCGCCCCGAGTCTGTCTCACCTGACTCCCTCCGACACACACACACACACACACACACACACACACGCACACACACACGCACACGCACAGTTTGCTTGTATACCTCTTGGTAATTTTTTCCTCTTTTGATCCGTCTATCCTAATTTGCTCTCTTTTCCTAAGCTGCAGGTTTAGAAGGTGGAGGAGTTTTTCCCTCCAGCTGCTCAATTTCACGGAGGTTAGTCAGTTTTCAAACAGTGGTAGGGGGTCTGTGTGTGTGTGTGTGTGTGTGTGTGTGCTGTATTCAATCTGGCCTCCTTCTTCTCTTTATTCCCTCATAATCACTGAAAAGACAGAAAGACTGATGGTGGTGATAATAGCGTAACATGTAGACGCAGAAGGATACTTAGAGCATAACATGCAGACGCAGAGGGACACCTAGAGCGTAACATGTGACAAGTGTGGAAGTGACCATATTTGGGTGAGAGGATGGACCCTTAATTATTTTTTTTGTCTTCATAAATCTTTTTTTTTTGTACCAAACCTATGACGTTAAAACGGGTTTTATGCAGATGAACATGTAGCACAGTCCCATCTCGCCTCCTCCTCCTCCCCCTCCTCCTCCTCTGCTGTGTTAATTGCATTGAGGAGGAGGTGTTGTTTTAAATTTAGCATCGTTAATAAGCTTTGTTAATGACATTGTTAACGAGGTGGAGGCAGGAGACGCTGCAGCGTCTCATGTTGTAATCATCAGCTGACAGTTTCCTCTTCCTGTTGGTGTTCTCCGCCGCTGACACACTGATGCTTCAGTGAAAAAGCAGCTGTTAAAAAACAATGAGTGCATGTCAGGAGTCATGCGTTTTTACGTGCTGCTCGCTGCGTGCTGCTGGAGGACACTGAGCAGCTCAGAGACTCTGTATTCAGAGCTCATCATGTGACAAAAATTCTGCTTTTTCTGCCTGTTCTGCTTTTTTTTAAAAAAAAACAAAAAACACCTGGTACAAAGCACAGCAGAGTGTACGAGTAAAACCCTGAAACATGATTCATCCCTGCCTTTAAAGATGCTGAACAGTGGTAACGTCGTAATTATTGGAAAGCATTAGGTCGGTATTCATTACAAAAGCATAACAAGAAAAAAGTGAACATCTACTTTTCCATGAGGCTGTAACACCAGCAACACCAGTAACACCAGCAACACCAGTAATACCAGCAGCACCAGTAACACCAGAGGCACCATTAACACCAGTAACACCATTAACACCAGCAGCACCAGTAACACCATTAACACCAGAGGCACCATTAACACCAGTAACACCATTAACACCAGCAGCACCAGTAACACCAGCAGCACCAGTAACACCAGCAGCACCATGTTTAGCCTCCGTGTCAGTGCTCCTGTCTGCTTCTCCAAAGTGCAGACTGACACCTGCTGTCTGTAACACTCACTGACTCACACAATCTCACTGCAAAATATACGAACTGTCCCTTTAAGAGAGAGCGGCTGAGAGGGTTTCTGTGTTTGAGGAGGCAGACAGCGTTTCTCACTCTGTGAGGAAACATGAAGACACACGGTTAACAGTGAGAGACGACGGAGGGATGTGAAAGGGTTAACCTGAGAAATCATCACGGATATTACCCAGATTTTAGGTAGAAATCTGTCGCAGTGAAGCTGCTTCAATCAGTAAAATGTGTGAACAAAAGGTCAAACTCTCAGGAGAAGAAAGAGAGGTCGCATCAGTCAGCTGAAGAAAACACACACACACACACACACACACACACACAAACACACACACACACCCACACAAACTAAGGTCAACTCAAACTACAGCCAAAAGAATAACACGAGTCTTAAAAGCTCTGCTGCTGGATGCACAGGTCAGAACAACACACACACACACACACACACACACACACACACACACACAGATCCAAACACATATTTTCAGTTAAATTCACACAAAGTGCAGCAGCAGAGTGGAGCATGAACCTTTTTAGGAGTTGTGTTTTTCGGAGGGGCGGCCTGTCCGTAGAAGGAGCGAGTGGCGGCTCGCGGCATCTGAACGCTGCATTCTTTGCCGTGTTGTGTATCTTAGCGTGTCACATTTTCTCTGAGTGCTCTGGTTTGTGGATCTGGCAGAAGTTAGAGCGGTCGAAAGGAGACGAACGACCTCGCTGTCGACAGCACACAGCTGCGTGTGAAGGTGATGTCATGGTGAGGCAGGACGGCGGTCTGCGGCCTCTGATGGTGTGTGTGTGTGTGTGTGTGTGTGTGTGTGTGTGTGTGTGTTTGTGTATCAGAGTTCCTTCAGTGTTCAGGAGGTTTTTACCGGCAGCTCAATTCTCCACAGACGTCTCTTTATCTCCAAAACAAACAGACCGGCTGTTTTAACCCTTTAAACCCTGGATCAACACATGCATATCAACATAAGCTGAAACATGAACAATTTGTTTGAAAACATAAAAAAAGGCAATCTAGCTGATTGCATTTTTTTGACATGAAATATCCCGCACATTAAAAAAAAAAGCCATACTTATTATAATTATACATTTAAAATAAGGTTACAGTAA
>NW_024704631.1:0-1170 GCF_008729295.1 Plectropomus leopardus | reverse complement strand
ACATGTCCCAAAAACACCTAAAAACACCTCAAAACAGCATGAAATAGTGTGCTGAGACACGCCACAGCATAGTTTGTTTCAAAACCGGCCAAAAACACCAAAATAATGCATGTCAAAAAATGACCAGAAAAGCAAGGCTATAGTAAGGCAAAAATGTCAAAATATGACATGTCCCAAAAACACCTAAAAACACCTCAAAACAGCATGAAATAGCATGCCGAGACACGCCATGACATAGTTTTTTTTCAAAAACGGCCCAAAACACCAAAATAATGCATGTCAAAAAAATGACCAAAAAGGCAAGGCTATAGTAAGGCAAAAATGTCAAAATATGACATGTCCCAAAAACACCTAAAAACACCTCAAAACAGCATAAAATAGTGTGCCGAAACACGCCACAGCATAGTTTGTTGCTAAACCGGCTAGAAACACCAAAATAATGCATGTCAAAAAATGACCAAAAAGGCAAGGCTATAGTAAGGCAAAAATGTCAAAATATGACATGTCCCAAAAACACCTAAAAACACCTCAAAACAGCATAAAATAGCGTGCTGAGACATGCCATTACATAGTTTTTTGCAAAAATGGCCCAAAACACCAACATAATGCATGTCAAAAAAATGACCAAAAAGGCAAGGCTATAGTAAGGCAAAAATGTCAAAATATGACATGTCCCAAAAACACCTAAAAACACCTCAAAACAGCATAAAATAGCGTGCCGAGACACGCCATTACATAGTTTTTTGCAAAAACGGCCCAAAACACCAAAATAATGCATGTCAAAAAAATGACCAAAAAGGCAAGGCTATAGTAAGGCAAAAATGTCAAAATATGACATGTCCCAAAAACACCTAAAAACACCTCAAAACAGCATGAAATAGTGTGCTGAGACACGCCACAGCATAGTTTGTTTCAAAACCGGCCAAAAACACCAAAATAATGCATGTCAAAAAATGACCAGAAAAGCAAGGCTATAGTAAGGCAAAAATGTCAAAATATGACATGTCCCAAAAACACCTAAAAACACCTCAAAACAGCATGAAATAGCATGCCGAGACACGCCATGACATAGTTTTTTTTCAAAAACGGCCCAAAACACCAAAATAATGCATGTCAAAAAAATGACCAAAAAGGCAAGGCTATAGTAAGGCAAAAATGTCAAAATATGAC
>NW_024704630.1:0-8542 GCF_008729295.1 Plectropomus leopardus | reverse complement strand
TAACGTACATGATTTTAACACGAGTGGAGCTATCAAATACCTAAGATTCGTGCCTCTGTGTCACATACACTGTTTTATCAAGTTAACAAGGTTTTATTATACACAAAAAGTTTAGCGATTCTTGTACACAAACAGATTTATTTTGTGCTGAACTATTTAAGTATAAATCGCTCCACTCGTGTTAAAATCATGTACGTTATCATACATCATATATAGTCTGTTTTTTGTGAATCATGATAAACTTACCCCTCTTGTCTCTCTCTGGTCATTAAAGAAATTATTTGCCCTGGACCCTGAGGTGTTCTGCGGCATGAACATGGTACTGAGCACGGCAACTTTTAGCTGTGAGACACAGCAAAGCATGACAAATATTTCACTTTATTAATCGCAATACTACTTCACTTTTACTGTAACTGTATGGCTGCTCTTAACTCGGGACGTTTGGGAGCAGGTAGATGTGTAAACCACTCCAGAGTCAACTTGAGGGCAACCCACTGTAGACTCGAATCTGTGATTACGGCCATCTACCCTGCCCATTCACACTCTCACCTGTGTATGTTTTTATGGTGTGTGTGTGTGTGTGTGTTTGTGCCACTCCTTACTCTTCCAGATCCATATTCAAATTAACACCAACCATGTGTGTGTGTGTGTGTGTGTGTGTGTGTGTGTGAGATGGTGAAGCTCATTGGGTACTCGAGTGAGTGTGAGCATGTGGTGCGTTATTAACATAGACTTTCTACTAGCAGTGCGGTCGGGGCAGATGTGCGATGCAGATGTGGCCTGCTGTGGTGTTCACTTTGACATCCCGTCTGCTTAGGTTTTGCGTCCCTCTTCTTACAGGAGCTGACGGAGGAGGTGGTGGGTTCTCCGATTCCTGAGCCGAGGCAACGATCTAGACTTTTCCGCTCCCACTCGGAAAGCTCAGATGAACTGTCAGAACTGGACCTCTCCCATGGCAAGAAGGATGCCTTCGTCTTGGAGGTGAATGTCTAAAACAAAACGTGTATGCAATTACTTCCAGGGTGAAGTGTAACTATTTGTGGCCGTTTCCATAGATTGATGACACTGATGCTGTGGAGGACATCCACTCCCTCCTCACTGATGCACCTACTCCCGCAGGTATGCTCGGTCGACTCACTGCATCACACATGCTCAGTCAGTTATCTCCTGAACAGGTCAAAGCTCTAAAAAAATGCCTTTTCTAAACGGGACACTATTGACTCCCACTTGTCTCGGATTGTCACTCCGTGTGGAGCCGATTTTAAAGCTAAATAAAGCTCCCTTCATCAGGGTGTAAGGTGTAACTACTGCTGCAATCTTTGGGACAAACTTCCCTCTCTGCAACAAAAAAGGAGCCGTCATAGTATGTGGTAACCATGCAGAAAAATCAAGATTACTCCCTTTTTATGTTCTTTTTTATTGGATCTGTAGGCTGTGCTGCTGTTTACCAGAAGTTTGGTCAGCTATATAATTCATTTGCCATTAAAATAAGTAAACAAATCTCTAAATAAATAAGTAAATTAATAAATGATAAATACATAATTAGAAATAAAACATAGGGCTGAGATTATTAGGAAACGTTTATTTTCTTTTACTTTTGTAAACATTTGGCTTTTCACTCTGTTTAAAAGCTACTCAGTTTTTGCAACAGTTCTGTAGCACTTTAAAATTAAAATTAACATACTAGAAAAGGGCATATTTGATCCTAAATATAAATGTAGCATCTAAGACATTACTATCTGTACAACAATATTAAATGTCATTAATATTAAATCTCAGTTTGAGCAGTTTACATTCCTAAGGGTAGTCGCATGAACTTAATTTGTATATGAATATCAATACGGCTTTGCACACGGTCAGTAACTCGGCAGCTGTGCATCCTCGCCGTTGGAGGGTTTAGTTACACTCTATATAAGGTAGTGGGACGACACTTCATGTGGCCGACTGCGTGAACACAGAAACAGAGTGGACGTGTGTGGGGAGAGGGTTTGGGGGCTGGTTTCTCTGCTTCATCATCCACGTTAACATTTCCACTTTTATATCTTCAGGTTTCTACAGCTGCAACTCTGAGGTCATGCCTGGGATTTTGAACTGGACTTCAGGAGTTCAGGTTACTGTTACTCTTTACAACCTTCACAGATTACAGCAAACGTTTTTTGTTGCTTTCACAAAACACAATTTTGGGGCCCGTTTTTAATGCACATGCACATTCTGCCATTTTGCACATTTGATATTTTCCAACCAGTGGAAGCATCAAACATTTCCATTTAAAAAATATGATTACATATAATTTTAGCAACTGACTGTACTTTTTGACAGTGTTTCCAAACTGTTCCAACCACTGGGTCCAGATGACTCCTCAGTCATTAGTTCACGGTCTGCACATAAGAGAAATGACCACATATTCAGTTTGATTTGACAAATTGTAAATAACATTAGGGCTTCAAACAGAATGAAATAAAACATATTGCAAAAATAAAGTGCAATTAGGTAAAAACCAGGGCTGTTTCTTTTGTTTATTCTGTGTATTACTGTTACTGTCTTACAGATGTTTACATCGGTGAGGGTCTTCAGGTTGAGTAATGCCAATCTCACTAACCAAGGCTTGAACAAGATCTTCACTGACCTGTGTGAGAATCTGCTAAAGGTAAGAAAACCATCATTGATCAGGTGGTACTCTCACCAGATGTTTATCGTGGTTGTGTTTTGAACGTGGATATTAAAGTGAACTCATTTTGTTTTTTTGAAGAGTTTTTACTTCAAGTTGCGCTCCATGATCCCGTGCTGTCTGTGTAAGCTCAACTTCACTGTAGCAGTGCCAGAAGAAGAACTCATACAGGTGAGAGGTTTCAGGCTGGCTCTGCTTTGTGAAATTTCAAACAAAACAGAATTGATTTGTCAGATTTTAGGTTTCTTTACTTGTCTCTACTTTCTTTACTGTACCTATGTCTGTGTGTCTCCCAGGTCGCAGTGACAGCGGTTGCCATGACGTTTGACAAAGACCAGTCTCAAGAGAAATCAGCAGACAAGCCCACCGTCAGAGGTCTGTATGGTTAAAGGAGATAATTTATGGTTTGGGGGAAGTTTTTAATGTTTTCTACTCACCCAAAGTCAGACCGTCTAATTCAGGATTCCTACACAGTATGGAAAATGTATTTTTGTAATTTCCAGGTATGGATATGTATGGAAAAAAGGGAGATTAATGTTGCTATTCTGTCTCTTGAAATATAAAAATCTGAATTTCCAAAATTATTGATGTATTAATTACAATATATAGTTAAATTAGATCTCTAAATTAGATTAGTCTACTGTATCTTTGGACAGTTTATAAGCTCTATATCTGAGAGGAGCTGCTGCTCTCATAGTCATGCAGCTGCTGAACTAAGATAAGGCTGATATCAATATTAAACATGCCTTGAAACAGCAGAAACATCGAAAGGCTTTTAAGGGTTTGTCTCAGCAAAGTCTAAGACCATGCTACTCTGAACATTTAAGAAACATCACTTCTATTGTGTTTTATGTTTAAAATCATGCGTCTGTGTAATTTTGCATTCCTCTTTTCAGGAGTTAGTGAGACAGAAGAGCAGCTGCAGTTTCCCCTGGAGTTATGTGCAGACCCGTCATCCACCAACATTCAGCCATCATCCAAAATCTCAGGTAGCCTTTAATCATTTTTTTTTATTATTGCTCCGCGACCTCCTCCTCTGCCCTGCTTCATTAACAGGCATTGCCCATCTCCTCCACTAACAACTTTAGGTACAGTCTCTTTACTCACCCCAGCTGCAAAACTCTGCCAAAATCAGCTGGTTGTGGTTCGTTCACCAGGTAAACAAACAGTGATGTGTCATAGCCCCGTGTGTTCTGTTTTGATGTGAACTTAGATGACCGTGTGAAGTTGTCTAGATGAGGCGTCATGTTCCTAAAGCAGCATGGCTTACTTTGTGGTCACATGATATGAACACAGTTACAAGCAGCAAGCTCTGTCTATAGCTAGCACGCTGACTGGAGCGTTACAGATTTGGAGGTGAAAGCTAAGTAACACATGCTGTGCTAGCCTTGTGGCGAGAACAAGGGATTGATCCTGAACCTTTTTCGCTTCCTGCAAAGCGCAAAGGTAGACTTTGATGTCTGTGTGTGTGTGACAGGTGTCCCAGAGAGTACCAACGTCTCATCCAGAGGTGAGCCCCCTTCCCCTCGACCATCTCTCCCTGCTACCAAAACTACTACACTGCCCTGTTTTGACTTTTCATCCTTTTGTCTCGGACAGAGTTATCCTGCACCACTCCCAAACCTCATCCACTTTTGTTCTTTTCTTTTTCGTTTTCTGTGTCCTTTTTTTTTTTCTCTTGTTCACGTTGTTGTTGTTGCGTTTGTGTATGTTCGGGTGTGGGCTACGTGTGTGTGTTGTATGTGTGTGTGTGTGTGTGTGTGTATGTGTTTTTGTGTGTGTGTGTGTGTGTGTGTGTGTGTGTGTTCTCTCCAGCTGCCTCGGTTGATTACGGTTCCTTTGCAGACAGATGCAGCACCTGGCTAGAGCTGCTTAGGCTGAAAGCTCACACCATAAGACGAGGATCAGTTAAGACAAGTAGGAGGACACAGTCTCTAGCACACTCCGGTGATCATACCCACAAATACAGAACACAGTATCAACCAATCACACACACACACGCACACATATACATGCTCGCATACACTCACACAGCCCTCCATGCATGCCGCTGGGGGGCGGAGCAATCTTAAATCAAGCACCAGCTTTTTAGCTAGAGTGTGAACGTTGAAGCACCGCCCCTCAGAGGGATCCACAGTCAGCAGCTTGGCTTTGAAATGCCTGTAGCCATGGCAACCATGCTGACAAATTAATAGAAAGTCAAATCTTTTTGCATTCAGCGTGCTTGTATTTTTCTGGATCTGTAAGGCTTGCTGCACTTTGATGATAATTACTGGAAGAATTCATTTGATTTTTCTCTGCATTTGCATAAGTGAATGTACTTTAGATGAGAAGACGTACATGATTTGTGGATGTGCTGTACACGTACAAATTTAAACACGTGCAATGTGGTCGAGATCAAGGTGGGGCGGGCGGGGGGCAATGCTTTTCTGCAAGATCTGGTATGATTTTCAGTCCTGTGCACAGTAAGTGAACTACAATCTAATGTGTGGCTCTGAAGGTTCCTGGTTTGATGGATGTAAGCCACGTCAGGTAAATTTGCAGTAAGACAATGGAGCATCTTTCACACTCTGGCTCATGTACATGTGCCCAGCTCAACTTATAGCTTTCTCTGTCCATCTCCATTTCTCAAACCTCTTTCACAAATGCAAACAGATATAAATATTATCTCATGTACTTCACTGTACTGCAAATGCTGTATTCACACTTGTAAAACACACACAGCTGTGCCCAGGTCTGTCTCTCTGTCTGCAGACACTGTTTAACTGTCTCGTCTGTTTGCTTCATATGCATGATATGCATGGCAGTGCACGCTTTCCAAGTGATTATCTTGTCACCACACATCCACACAACTGCATGTCAAGTCACATATGTTTCTAACGCACACAGACATACTCACAGACAAGTGCAAACGTGTTACTCCTGCTGTGAAAACGCTAACAGCATTGCATTTTTGCACGTACATTCCACATTTCTTTCTGCTTTAAATTTCATATCTGCTTTCATTTTTCCACTATTTTGAGTGTTTTCTGGTATCTCCATTCCTTTTCGTCTTCTTTTTCCCCCTCCCGGCCTCTTGTTTTCTCCCTCTTTTGGACGTCTCCCTGCTCTCTCTGAACCTGCAGTCTCATCTTTGGAGCGCTCCAGTCCCGTGCCTGAGGGACGGTCCCGCTCGCTGCGCTCCAACCGCTCGTTAGGGGGCAGTTCAGTCACCGTGGTGAAGATGACACCGCTCTCCTTCCTCCCTGGGACACGAATCATTAAATACCTTGGGATCATCAACATGTTTTTTATCAGAGAGACAACATCGTTACGTGAGGTACGACTGCAAAGACACACTACACATGCAAATGCCCCAGAATCTTATACAAAGTGTAGAAAAGAATTGGACGTAGACTCTGGGTCTGAAAAGTGAAGCCAATGCAAATGTGCCTCAAGCTTGCATGCTCCCTGATGGCCTGTATGGGGTGACTCCTCTTGTTGCAAAAAGGAGTCTGATTGTATAAATGTCTTTAGGCCCAGAGACACAAAACTGGCATCAGAGAACTGAACTGGTGGTGATGAAGGCTGACGGCTGCATTACCTAATGTCCCCTGTCTCTTGGCCAAAATATTGCACCACATGCACTCAACGCTTCAAAACAGTAGTCCACAAACTGATGGGTGACGTCACGGTGGCTACGTCTGTTTCTTTTATACAGTCGTAGTGTTTCTTAAATTATGTCATTATGTCAGTTAGTCAATAAGACTTTATTTGTATAGCACTTTTCATATAAACAAAACTGTACCACAAAGTGCTTCATACAAGCACTAAATAAGAGGACTCATTAAAGCCAGAAACTGAGCAAAGGCTTCCTTAAGTAAAGAAACACCAGAGTCAGGATAAAAGCTATAGATAGAAAAATAAAAGAATAAAATAAAACAATGGATAAATATGTTAAAAATAATAAAATCATATACCAAGTAGTAAAACAGACTAAAATGTTCAACTAAAAAGTCAATAGATAAATACATAAAGTTCAATTAAAAGCCAAACTAAAAATGTAGGTCTTAAAAATATCAGCCCCACTTAATTGAGAGTAAAACGCATCAATAAGATGCAGTTCAATGCAACTACAATGTGGTCTTAGTGTTATTACATGACAATGAAAAATTGGTTTGCCAATAATTAAGTGATGGATTCTAAACGATGAATACAGTAATTCAGTGTTTTTCTGTTACCATGTTATTGTTTGTATATCAGCCACTGATGCTGCAGCGCTGTATTGCACCTCTATATAAAGGCTTTTTTTTTTGTTTTAAGCAGAAGTATTTTGCGCTCATCAATTCAAGTCAAAAAATCTTTATTGTCCCCCAAGGGGGCAAATTCTTGTGCAGCTAGCAGAAGTGCATTAGTGCATACAATACATGAAATAAAAACGATACATTTAAATTCACACTGAATCATTTAAAAAAACGATGGCGGTAGGAAAAATGAGTTCTTCAGTCTGTTTAGTCATGCATTTTGGCTTGCTAAATCAGTGGACAGATGGAAGCAGTGAAAACACACTGTAAAGTGGATGGCTCGGGTCGGCCAGGATTGACTTGGCCTTTCTTAAAGACCTTACCTTATAAAGGAGGTCCTCGTCAGGAGACGCTTGGCTGAAAAAATATTTCAAAGTGGGTACATTACAGAAAAAAGTTTGAGAACCACTTGTTAATGGTGTAGACATCGCTGCACACATGAAATGTGTGTGTTTGTCCTCTGCAGGAAGGCGGTGTCAGTGGCTTCCTCCATTCATTCATAGCAGAGGTATTTGCGATGGTTCGAGCCCATGTAGCAGCCCTGGGTGGCAATGCAGTGGTGTCCTACAGCATGAAAGAGTGTGTGTTAATGGAAAATCCAAACAAGAACCAGGTACACACACACACACACACACACACACACCTGAAGTATTTCTTACAATCTATTTTTACATGATACACAACAAGGTAATCTCTGCATCCTCAGACCTCACAGTCTTTGAGGTTGTTATGGTTTAATCTTCCTGTATTTGTTTCTCCTCAAGGCTCAGTGTCTCATTAATGTGAGTGGTGATGCCGTCATCTGCATCCGGGAAACGGACCAGGAGCCAACTGCTTCAACGACAAATGTTGGACAGACCTGCATTAGTGCAGCAGATGGGGCCACGTGACAGTGAAACACGGAGCCTCGTTTTGTCTGCAGGACGCACAAACTGCGTGAACACGCTCTCTGAGTCTAGCCATCCAAATATTAGTCATTTATGTCTGCCTTAAAACTGTAAAAGATCCAAAGGTTTGGACACAGGTAATAAAGAACAAGTACAACATGCACACTCGAAAACGTGCAGTCTGGATTAATACGGGAGTACAGGATGTTTCTGTGTTTTTCCCGATGTTTAAAGTGAGCATTTGTGCAGGAGATATGGACGTTTAAAATCAACAAAAGCGCCCTTATGCATAAAAGTTTGCCTGTGTATTAAATCCGTCCATGCTGGGGGACCCCCAAAGTTACAGTATATTGGCCATTCCTCTCTGTGTGGGCGCAAGCGAGGCAGCTATGATCAATTTGTCCATCCACAGCTCACAGGAGGAGCCACTAAATGGCCATGCCAAAAGGGACGCAGTTGTTTACCATCTGATACTTTAAAAACAGTCAGACGTTTGGCCCTGTTTCGAGTAACTTGCAGACTAAAGGCACATCTGCTCAGTCCAGAGTGGCCAAATGATGACTGTGTCAAGCAAGGCAAGTATTTCAATTGTGACAATTCAGTCAAATAGAAATTTTGAAGCCAGAATCAAAACAACCCAGACAACCCTGTGATGCCATGTTGTTATAATTTATTTTACATTTCATTTGATGTCCAGTAATACC
>NW_024704629.1:0-1682 GCF_008729295.1 Plectropomus leopardus | reverse complement strand
GTTTTGTTTACAAAAACAAATGTAGGAATGTAAAGAAAAATGTGAAAAGTATGAAAAAGAAGAAAGAAATTATGCAAAAAAATACAGATATAAATGTGTAGGTAAAAATTGATTTAGAATTATGGTAATAACTATGTAAATAAATACAAAGAAATACAGATGCAAATATGCAAATATGTGCACAAATAATTATGTAATACAACAGAAACAAACATCTGAATAAATACATAAATAAATATTCTTATGCTGCTTTCAGAAACCTCTCACAAGTATTTAACCCTTTGAACTCTGAGCAAACTGGTTTGATTTCTTTCAAAAATGTGAAAAAAAGCCAATGAATAGAATATTATATACATTATCTTTTGTTTTCATTCATTTTTAACTTGTTTGTTTGCTTTTTTAATTGTTAGTTTGTTTTTTATCTAATTTTCAGATACATTTTTGTATTTTATGGTAATTCTTTACTAATGTCTTGATCATTTCCTCTTAAGTCGCCGTCCGCCTGTTCATGTTTTTGAAAGAGATCAAACCCAACCATGCAGCCCTTCTCTTAACCCTTCAACAGCTGGATCAACATCAGTATTTTTGTCACTGGATTATAAACTCTGAAACTTCAGAAAAATTGTCTCGATTTCTGTCAAAAACACACAAAAAAAACCATAATGAGCAACTTATCAATGAATGTCCTGCAAACTACAAAAAAAAGTAAAAGGTGAAAATTATTTGAAAATAAGTTAGGAGGGATTATTAGGTATGATAAAAAAATATCTATATTTATAATTCTCTTAATTGAAATTATGTCACAGGAAAAAAAGAGAACAACAAACAAAAATAGCACTTTCTTGAGGTTTTTTTAAAAAAAACTTTTCTGTCTTTATTTTGCTTGTTTTCCTGAGGATTTTATTACAACTTTTTTTTTTTTAGTATTTTATTGCAATTTTTGGGGAAATTTCTTGTTGTGTTGCTGGTCTCCCTCTTCAAATATCAAGCCACTTTGCTCAAGTTTGAAAGGGTTAAATAAACAACATTTCAGTCGTCAGGTTTCAAAATGCTTTTCGAGAAGAAAAAAAAAAGTCAAACACCACCAGCCTCTCACCTGTCAGTCAGTCCACATCAGACCGCATCAGACCACATCAGTTCACATCAGACCAGATCAGTCCACATCAGTCCACATTAGACCAGATCAGTCCGATCCAGGAGAGACGAAGGAGCAGAGCACCTCCTGTCTCCTCGGTCTCCGTGTTTGTGAAGTGGGAGTGGTGGAGGATGTTTAAGGATCTGATCCGGTCAGTCAGCTGATAACGAGCTGAAGGATTTAACCTCAGTTTGTTCTCATCAAACACAGTTAAAATAAAAATAATGTAAATTATCAAATAAAATACAAACTTTATTAATATATAATCTTTAGAAAACCAGAAAACCAAAACCAACACGGCGAAGAAACGCAGGAAACGTTCGAATTTAAACAAAAACACAAATAATGAAGGACGCAGGACGTCATCATAAATGATACAAAGAAACAGACCAAAAACAACAGAAACAATAAAAACTATTAAACCACAAATAAAAGGAAATAAAAGAGAGAAAATATCAGTTAATAAAAAGATCTAGACTCTAAAAATGGACGATATGAATGCGTTTTATTTTCATTTATTTAATAATTGATGTTATTAGAGACACTG
>NW_024704628.1:0-1542 GCF_008729295.1 Plectropomus leopardus | reverse complement strand
ATTTCCTGAGTTGAAAATGTAGTGTTTTAAACTGTATCTTTTTAAATTATTGTATTATTGTTTTTCTTTTTTTTATGTTTTTATACGCATATTTATTTATTTGATCTATTTAATCATTTATTTATTTAGCTATCTTTTTGTTTATTTTATTTTTTGTCTTTTTACTGTTGTTTTAATTATTGTTTTATATATTTCTTAGTTGAAGTAAACAATTAAAATTTATTATTCAAAATACATATTTTCATTTAATATGTTTTTTAACCTAATGACATATATTATTGTAAATTGTTAACTGAATAAATAAAGTGACCTAGAAATAATTTGTTTATTTATTTACTTCCTTATTTATCTAATTATTTATTTATCTTTTATTCATTCTATTTTTTTGTCTATTTTAACCTTGTTTCAATTATTGTAAATATTTATTATTCAAAATACATATTTTCATTTAATATGTTTTTTTAACATAACAGTATTTTTAATATTGTAAATTGTTATCTCCAGGTCACTGGACATTTATTTATTTATTTTTTTGTCTTTTTACCATTTCTTTAATCTGCTACTACAAAATGAAAAAACGTATTACCAATACAAAATAAACTTGCTTCAAAAATGTTGTGAAATTGTAAAAAATGGCCAGCTGCATGAGTTTAACAGCTACCAGTCGTCCCTTTGTCAACAAGCTTCTAGGACAAGTCATTCACCTCAAAACGTGGTTTTGTTTTCATGTATCTCTGACAGATTTATTCCTCCTGATCCTCTGAAGTACAGCTGCAGATATCAGTGAACCTCCCTGCCGTTAAATAACGAGTGTTTCTGTCGTGGTCACAAGCTGCTCTGTGAGCCCAGCGAGGGGGAACTCCCTCCGCCCGGGGGCCACGCTCCCCAAACCAGCATCAAATTTTACAGCACTTCCTGCTCCTTCAGCCAGCAACTCTTACACCACCACATAACATCTAAACACACACACACACACAGACACACACACACACACAGACACACACACACACACAGACAGTCGCTGTGGTTCAAAGCGCCCATCATAACCCAAAACAAATGTGTCGGCGGCTGCTGAGGTTTATTACAGAGAGCTGAACACAAAGTGGAGGAAAGACACACAGTCGGAGGCATTTTAAAAGCAGGTCACAGTTAGCCTCAATAACTTCTTCTGCTCCGACTGATTCATAAAGTGACAAATAGAAGAAGTGCGATCAGGTCTGGAAACCACCAGCTCAGATGCTCCGAAACTGGTCAGCTGGTCAGCGACAAACAAAAGTTCCTTATTACATTTGGGGTCCACCGATATTTTTTTTTGAGCCGATACCGACTGTTGGCAGTTTATGAGGCCGATAACTGATATTTGGTGCCGATATTTTACTAACAAACTCCAACACAAAACTTTGTCTAAATGCCTTTAGCAAATGCTTTTAAATGAATTAATTTTGTTCTTTGTTTTTATTATTGTTTTATATCTTATTAGTGGAAGTAAACAATTAATATTTATTTTTCAAAATACATATTTTCATTTAATATGTGTTTTTT
>NW_024704627.1:0-1705 GCF_008729295.1 Plectropomus leopardus | reverse complement strand
CAACAAAAGTTGGTATATATAGCCAGTACAATTTTACAAGTAATTTTATTGTTATCATAGTAGTAAATGTGTGAGGGGACAGCTCACCCACATTAGTAAAATTTTCAACATTGGCCCCTGACAGCTTCTGTACCCCTGTGTGCTGCAGTGGTTGCACCATTGCAACTGTATTTTTTTTTTTTTTTTCAGTTGGCGTAAATAAGTTTGCCATTACAACATCAGAAACTGCCCCTAGTGGCCAAAATAAAAAAATGAAAAAATCAACTGCAGTTTTCAAATAAGTCCATGTATCTTTAGCAGAACAGTGACGATTATCAGATAATAGAAAATACTAAAACATAATGTTACGTAACAACAGCAAAAACTGAGAAGTGCAACAAAGTTAGTGAATTGACTCAGTGTCTTATTGCCCTCCGACTTTGAGCTGGAGACTGGACTGTGATTCATCCTTAAAAGATCATCAGTAATCTTGAGGACTTTGTTTTCTGGGTTTTTGGATTTCCTGTTTCTTGAGTTTTTCCTTGTTCTATGTTATTCTATTTTATCTATTTCCTGTTTTATTTTGTAGGATTGTCTGGTTCTGTGTCTTCCTGCCCACTCTTTTTCTACTGTACCTGTGTTCCATGAGTTTATCAGCACCACCTGCTCTCCTCGTGTATTCACTCACGGTGCTCCTCCTGTCTTTTTGTCAGATTGTCTGAGTTGGTGCTCCTTGTTTGATTTCCTGTCTGTCTTCCACATTAACTGGTTAATACCCAGTATAGGTTTTCTCTGACTGAAAGCCCATTTGTTAAAAAAGATTTTTAAACAGATCTTGGATGCTTTTTCATCCACTGAAATAAGCCACTCAAAGCTACTGGTCATAGGTAGAGTGGGTCGTCCTCTAATCAGAAGGTCAGCGGTTTGATCCCCGGCTCCTCCAGTCAACAAGTCGGAGTATCCTTGGGTGAGGTACTGAACCCCAAATTGCTCCCGATGCTGCATCAACAAGTGTCAGTGTGTATGAATGATTACTGAGTAGCAGGGGGCACGTTGTACGGTAGCCTCGGTCACCAGTGTGTGAATGTGTGTGTGAATGGGTGAATGTGACACGTAGTGTAAAAGTGCTTTGAGAGGTCAAAAGACTAGAAAAGCACTATACAAGTACAGTCCATTTACCATATAGACAAGTGAGGACCTGTGCATGAAAAGACTGGACAGTCACTACTGGTGTCAAAATGTACGGTAGGATCTGTTTAAATAGCCACTAACTAAAAAGATGACAGGCAGTACACATATGACGCAAATTAGTGGTTGATGAAGTGCTAATAAAATAAAATAAGATAAAATACAAATTCTGTGTATGGCTACAATTTTTTACAAGAAGAGAATATATGAATCACTTCAGTCAACCAACAATAAGAAATGATGATTTATATATTTTTTAAAAAATAAAAAATTTCCTTTCTTTTCCTTCATACCACAGGGAGGCATTGAAGAGGAGTTAAAGAGCCACATATGACCACCTCCTGCATTGAGGTCTGGCAACGGCAGCCTTCTGTAGTAACAGACCGCTCCGACACTACATGGTGAGTAATCTGCATCTGCACAGTACAGTACTTCATGAGAAGATCATAAATGTGTGGGGGAAAAACACATGAATTTGATATGATCGCTCTCACAGCAGTCACATGGCCAGTGATTGGATTAGGAGCCACATCTGAAA
>NW_024704626.1:0-1295 GCF_008729295.1 Plectropomus leopardus | reverse complement strand
TGAGTGAGTGAGTGAGTGAGTGAGTGTGTGTGTGTGTGTGTGTGTGTGTGAGTGAGTGAGTGTGTGAGTGAGTGTGTGAGTGAGTGAGTGAGTGAGTGAGTGTGTGAGTGAGTGTGTGAGTGAGTGAGTGAGTGAGTGAGTGTGTGTGTGTGTGTGTGAGTGAGTGTGTGTGTGAGTGTGTGAGTGTGTGAGTGAGTGAGTGAGTGTGTGAGTGTGTGAGTGAGTGAGTGAGTGAGTGTGTGAGCGAGTGAGTGTGTGAGTGAGTGAGTGTGTGAGTGAGTGTGTGAGTGAGTGTGTGAGTGTGTGAGTGTGTGAGTGAGTGAGTGAGCCTGTCAGAGACAAAAACACACTTTTAATAGTCGTATATTGACGGGGTGCACTTGCCCTGAGTGGTTACATTGCAGCTTGTTTCTGTCGGTTGCAGCGCTCTTCCTCCCAATACTGGACACGTTTCTAAAAACAGAAATTCCCACGAGCCTCTAAGACATAAAAACGTGGGAAAACAGGGTCCAGGAGTTCCCCTTTTACACAGGAAGAGACATTAAAAGAGTCGAACAGGTGCCGGTGTGTCTCCGGTCTCTGAAATCTGAATCCTCCACCGTGCAGCAGGATGCAAAACTTCATTCCTTTGACATGATTGAAGCAAACACAACAAATCATTGACTTTGACTTCTGGCCAACTCAGAGAGCAGAGGAAAAAAAGCTGGCATCTGTGCCAATGGAAAATTCCACTTATTTCACGAGTTCAAAATAAATATTTTTACTGCCTGATGGGCAATAAAAGGCATTCCAGTCTCACCACAATCAGAAGTGTTCAATTCGGCCGTAATGTTCACCAGGCCGTTCTTTATAGCTAACAGAGCCTTCAGTGAGCCAACCTCTGCGGACCTGACTCCACCAAAAACACACGGGCAGGAGGACGGAGAGTAAACACAGAGCAGTTACGTAAGAGTCAGAGGTGGGAGAGAAAAATCAGAATGAATGAGGTCAGGACAGACGCGAAGATTAAAGAATGATCCCAAAAATTACCTTCTCTCCGATGGTTACACAAGCTTTTGAATCCAAATCTCTGGGGGGTCTGAAACAAACACACGAACAAACAGATTTAATAAACTATTAACTGGTTCAATTTGACTTCTGAGGAGCAAAAAAACAACACAGTGAAGCAAAAAGTAGAAAATTCTCAGGACAAAGATGGTACAGTCTGGGGTTTTTTTCCAATGAAAATGTCCATGTCTTCACTAGTCCAAGGACACTGAGAAGCAGTGTCTTCAGGGAAAAAAGAAAAAAAAAGA
>NW_024704625.1:0-1210 GCF_008729295.1 Plectropomus leopardus | reverse complement strand
CCTACAGCATTTTCTTTTGTAACATTATAGGTGGGAACATACTGTTAGAAAATTCAAACCATTGAGCATGCAGGAGTTACAGTTAGCAGTTAACTTAGATTGCATGTGTTTGGACTGTTAGAGGAAATCAGAGCACCCAGAGAAAAGCCTCTCTGTCTCTCTTTGCTGGCTTTAATCAATTAGAAGGTATTCCTGCATGTGATGTGCAAAGGCTTTCATGTGAACTAGATGTTATAAGCAATGAGTAATCTCAACATAAAAACAATAAAAACGTGTCCATAAATACCCCATAAGGACTGCCATTATTAAGAGGTCACTGTGCAAATTATGGACACACTGTATTTTATTTGTTTATTTTTGTTTATTTGTATTTTGAATAATTTGAGAGACTTGCTGTCAAAGGAAATAAGACAGAAAGTAGCCAAATAAAAAAACTAAGAGCTAAAACCTGTCTTTTACATCAACATGTTTGCTCTGCATGCTAAATCTACATGAGAAGAGAAGAAACACTTGAAGCATAAAGCATAAATGACATAGACCTTTTTGGAAATGGTGCAGAATTGTTGAATGTATGGCTTTGCTGTGTCAAAAATCTTTTCCATTGAATGATGATTGGAGTTTGTTTTTTCATCTGTGAGTCTACTGGAAATCTACACACTTCCTGCCACTGATGTGTCTGCCTCCTGCTTTGACTCACAGAGCACGGGTTTGAGTTGCATTAGCCGCCTTCAATCAGCACACTCTTTCACATCTACTGGTTTTGAGTCATCTCACTGCTGCACCTGTGGCTACTTAAAACACAATCTAGACCTCTGGGTGGCTGATCTCAGCTTGGAGTTGTGAAGCTTTTGCAGCCAAGGTGCTCCACATCCCTCCACACTGTGTCCAGCCTTGCAGCTGCTGCTCCCCTCACTGAGAGATGACTCACTACATCAATGCAGGAGAAAGTCTCTAACACAGAAACAGTGATGGATCTTCTCAACCCATTTGCTATGATTTACGCACCTTTGCCTCACGGCTGATAAGCTATTCATAGATTCAACCCCCTGTATGGAAAAGGCAAGTCATGTACAGGCAACACTCATCACATTAAAGGCCCAGTTCGTAATCTTTTTCACCACTTACATTCACACACATACAGTAACTGAGGAAAGGAACTTTTAATGTATGTCATACATTTTACCAGAAATGATAAGTTCACAAAGTCAAA
>NW_024704624.1:0-3043 GCF_008729295.1 Plectropomus leopardus | reverse complement strand
TTATTACTATTATTATTTTAACAATGTAAGGTTCTCTGGGATGGGTGGGAGGGTTCTGGGTTACATAAAAAGGAAAATGTGACTTTCTCAGGATGTGTTGTTCACTGTGACTGTGGTTTAATAAAAATATTTGAAAAAAAAAAATTGTGAATATATTTTTTATATATTCAGTATGTTCATTTTAGAAGAAAAAAGATCAGCAAAATCATTCTGAGATCAAACTCCTTAAGCAAAAATTTTATCATAGATGGTCTGTCAGTGCTTTTTCAAAGTCAGTTTAACATTTAAAAAGTTTGATCACGTTTAATTGAACAAAATCCCAGGAAAAAACATAAAATATGAAGGAAAAACAGATACACACTTATACACAAAGTCAGGAAAATGTCCCCACCAGTGCAAATATACACACTGCAGTACCGTGTGTGTCCACTCGGGTATACACAAAGCCAGAAAAATCAACCTCGTGGGGTCGCCTTGTTTTCAACAAAAAAAACTTCACCAGGCATATGAGGGCGCTGTTTTCTATTGATTCCAATGCTCGTGCCCGTGGGGACCATGATTTGGTCCCCATGGGAAAAACTGGTCCCCGCGGGGTGAGTCATATGTCAGGTTATGGTCCCCGGCAGGATATAAAAACACACACACACACACACTCTCTCTCTCTCTCTCTCTCTCTCTCTATCACACACACACAGAAACACACAAACTTTCTCTACTGAGATGGCACACACGCAAACAGAGATGAAGCAGGAAACATAAAAGGAGTCAGATGGAAACGTTTGCTCTTTGAAATGTTCATGTGTTATGTTGGATCGATGGCTACAGAATCTAAAGGAAGCTTGTGATGTCATGGCACAGAAGCCATTAACCTGGAGTTTTGACATCGTCGGTTTACGTCGTTCAGTTCGGAACGGGTGTGAATGCGCTGTTTAAATGTAAACTTATGTTAGATGGTAAATGCACATAACAAGAAATATTGAGTCACCAGCAAAATAAACCCCTTAACAGGCATTGCAAATACACAGTAGACATTTTTTCACGATCAGATTGCTTCACTAAAAACTTGACAAAATCCAATTTAATTTTAAATAAATGATTATATAGAATGTGTAGAGGCAGAAGTACAGTTCATGGTTATAAATGCAGTTCATATGATTAAAATGTGTTAAGAAAATGCATAATTCAATAATGCTCTTGTACAATGGAACAATGCAAAAAACTTCAAAAAATGTTGCACAAGGAAAAATTGGAGTTCCTCAAAGGCAAAGGACTCTGCTTCAGTTGTCTTACAGCAGGCCACATGAGTAAGGCCTGTGAAGAAAAGAAAAGCTGTCAGATATGTTCAGCAACACACCCTACACTCCTACACATAAAACAGAAACCCAAAGACTCACCAAGGGAAGAGGCTTCGAACTTGGAGCATTAAGACGATTCTCCTAAAGTGGTCAGCGGATTTGTGGATGCAGGGGACACAGGCCCCCAGACTGGGGCCGGGGGTGCTGATAGCATCCTCTCCATCGTTCCTGTGAAAGTAAAGGCAAAGAAGGGAAACAAAGTGCTGACTTGTTATGCGTTCCTGGACCCAGGAAGTAATGCTTCCTTCTGCACTAACAAGCTGGCAAATGACCTTCACCAGCAAGGAAAAAATGTGAACATCCTACTCACCACCATGGGAGAACAAAAGGTTGTCTCCTGCAAAGCTGTACCAGACCTGGAAGTGAGCAGCCTTGAAGGCGATGACTTCTTCGAGCTTACAGAAGTTTTTGCACAAAAAGTTATCCCCGTGAGTAAAGAGAACATTCCAACGCAAGAAGATGTGGATAAATGGCCACATCTGCAGGGTGTACGAATCCCTTCAATCAACGCAGATTTCGGTCTTCTGATTGGGACTGATGTGGCAAAAGCCCTTGAACCAGAGGAAGTAATCCGCAGCGTCAAAGATGGACCGTACGCAGTACGTACAGCACTAGGATGGACTGTAAACGGACCGCTGCGTGAGAACATCAGAAGTCGGACAAAACATGGATGCCCACAGATCAAGACAAATCACATCTCAGTGGCTCGACTGGAAGAATTATGGGCTCAGCAATTCAAGTGTGATTTTCCCGAGAACACTCAGTCAGAGCATTTGGAAATGTCCAAGGAAGATCAACTGTTTATGGATCGAGTCTCTGAGTCAACCAAGCTGGTCAATGGCCACTACTCAATTGGGTTGCCGTTGAAAAACAAAGATGTGAAAATGCCCAATAATAGAGCAATGGCAGAGCAACGAGCGCTCAACATGAAGAAGAAGCTTCAGAGAAACCAGACGTTCAAAGATGACTACGTCAGCTTCATGAACGACATGATCAACAAGGGCTACGCTGTAAAAGTACCAAATGAAGACCTAAAACGGAGTGATGGAAAGGTGTGGTTTATCCCGCATCACGCTGTTTACCACCCTAAGAAACAGAAAATACGAGTGGTATTCGATTGTGGCGCTTCTTACCAAGGAACCACACTCAACGAACAACTACTTCAAGGGCCTGACATGACAAGCAGTCTCATCGGCGTCTTATCAAAGTTCCGTCAAGACCAAGTCGCAATAATGGCAGACGTGGAATCAATGTTCCATCAAGTTAAAGTACCACCAGAAGACGCTGACCTTCTCAGGTTCCTGTGGTGGCCGGACGGCGACGTCTCACAAGAGCTGCAAGAATACAGAATGGAGGTCCACTTGTTTGGCGCCACCTCCTCACCAAGCTGTGCGTGTTATGCTTTGAGAAAATGTGCTGAAGATAACATGAGCAGTTTTGATCCAGCAGTTGTGGATACAGTTTTGTGTAACTTTTATGTCGACGACTGTTTGAAATCAGTTGCATCCTAACAAGAAGCAGCATGAGAAGGACTGTTACATACCTGGTTGAGTGATATTTGCTTTGTGTTACTAGAAAGAAAGACTTTCCTCTTATAAGTTGTAATTGTTTCTGCCCTGAAAAGCAATTAGGGGCCGGGTATGTAGAGGCAGAAGTACAGTTCATGGTTATAAATGCAGTTCATATGA
>NW_024704623.1:0-1229 GCF_008729295.1 Plectropomus leopardus | reverse complement strand
CACCTATGGTCATGAGTTTTGGGTAGTGACCGAAAGAACAAGATCGCAGGTACAAGCAGCCGAAATGACTTTCCTCCATAGGGTGGCTGGGCTCTCCCTTAGAGATAGGGTGAGAAACTCGGTCATCCAGAAGGAGCTCGGAGTAGAGCCGCTGCTCCTCCGTGTTGAGAAGAGCCAGATGAGGTGGCTCGGGCATCTAATTAGGATGCCTCCAGGATGCCTCCCTGGTGAGGTGTTCAGGGCACGTCCCACCGGTAGGAGGCCCCGGGGAAGACCCAGGACACGCTGGAGAGACTACGTCTCTCAGCTGGCCTGGGAACGCCTCAGGCTCCCCCGGGAAGAACTGGACCAAGTGGCCGGGGAGAGGGAAGTCTGGGTTTCCCTGCTTAGGCTGCTGCCCCCGCGACCCGACCCTGGATAAGCGGAAGAAAATGGATGGATGGATGGATATATGGTGGATGAAATTAACCCCTAAGAATCCGAACATTACTACAAATGGGGAACACGCTATAGAGTGCATTATTTTAGTGCGTTCCCTAGCACTAAAATAATGCACTCTATAGCGTGTTCCCCATTTTTGAACACAGCTTTTTGTCTCTTATCTCCATGTTTGGACCTGTTTAGGCATCTATTAACTGACATTTTGACATTTAGTTTTATTCCCTGTTTTCTTGACTTGTTTGTAACTTAAAGGCAGGATTTTGCATCTTTCCTCAATTATTCATTGTTGTATTTTGAAGCTGAAAGGGGACGCTCAGTTGTGACATAACACAGGAAGAGACTTGTCAAACGCAGGTGGCTCGGGCTCGAACAGACACAGAAAGTGACTCAGTGGCTTTGTGCTGAACGTTGAGGTGTCACATTCTGCAGGTGCATCAAAATGAGAGCTGACAAGCATGCAGCCAGGATGTGTGAAAAAAGAAAACAGGGCTTTTAGGGTGAGCCTAAAATATTCTGCAATATAACGCAGTGTTGAGGGGCATTTCTGTGTTTGAACTTTGAACCCAACACAAGGTTTATTTTGGTTCAGTAAACCAACACATTCTGAAATGAAGATATTAAAGAAAAAGTATTCATTTATTATAAAGCAGGCGCAGTCAATTGAGGCAAATGTGCAGAGCCTCTTTATATCAACTAGAGCCAAAAAAATTGGTATGACATGCCATAAATAAGTAGTTCAATCAATCAATTCATTCATTAATTTTCTTTACTCATTTATTTCCACTCAG
>NW_024704622.1:0-3028 GCF_008729295.1 Plectropomus leopardus | reverse complement strand
TGGACTCATTCAAGTATTACCCACTAACATCTCTCACTGACCCCCTATACAAAGCAGTCTACACCCACGCCTGATTTGAGGATCCCTATTGGGCTAATCCAGCAGTGGCCTGCATTACATCCTAAATATGCTTTGAATTTTAAAAAATCAGTGTTTTATCTTTGCTCACATGAATGTGTCCAATCAGTAAGGAGCCGTAGATAAAAAGCCATCAGTCTCTGCAGAATCCATTAAACGAGCAGCTGAGTGCGTCAGCATCACGAGCCTCAACAAAACTGAAGTAAAGGGCAGATAGACTCCGAACTTAACACCCGGCTGCCCTATCTCTGCACAGTGGGTGCAAACAGATCCCTGGCAGGCCGCCAAAGGATCAGGCCAAAATTCAGAGGAGGGGTTAGCTGATCCACAAGCTGACAATAGAGCTTTTAGAGAAGGACATGGACAATCCAGTCTCTTGAGACATGAATAAACCCCCTGGAGAAATCCTCTGAGGAAAACGCAGACCATCATCAAATCATCATCAGGCTCTGACACAATCTTAAGATTTCTTTTAAAAACACGACTAAGAATGCTGCTTTTATTTAGCAGCACAGGTCAGAGAGCTTTGGTGAGTTGTTGGCTGCAGTTTCGGCCCATCTCACATATCCAGGTGAAGGTTACGGAGTGGCAAGAGGCTGTCAGGCAGATAATTCAGATGCAGGAAAAAAATGGGTGCAGGCTCACAGACCTGAGTTTCTCAGCCCAAACAGTGAAGTCAGAGAGTCACATCCTGAGGCAGGAGGTGCAGGAGGGTCACACTCAGCCCGAAGAGCTCCTCTCTGACTAACATCCCTCTTTACTGAACAGCAGGATGTAATTATAGGACATCAACAGATATGATGGCTTCATAAATGGACATCATGAAGGTGAAAAAAGGCCATACGTTTCTGTGAGGATTACCCTGCGTCATCATCACCCACTCTGCTGTGAAATGTTTCTCCCATTTGTCAGTAAAATGTAGCCGAATAGCAGCAAATATATGTTTGTTACTGTGCGGTTCATGGTGGTTTTTTTGTTGTTTTTGCATTATTAACCTTTAGTAGACACACAACATTACAGATCAGAGAACATGTTAACAAAAAGCATCAATCAATTGTCAAAAGTACAAAAGTCAATAGAAATCTAAAAATCAAAGTAACCTCATAAAGTAGACGTATAAAAATAAATTTTAAAAAAATGAATAGATACCAATAAAAATGAATCTAAAATACAAAAAATATCAGTGTTATATCATTAAAATCTGAAAATAAAAGTAGCTTTAGGAAATGAGCAAACAAAAGTACATAGTCAATAATAAATAAATTAGAAAAAATAGAACTGAATAGAATTGTAGCATAATCAAAATACTTAAATGCATTGTATAAAAACATCTGTTTAAAATGAAATTGGAATTTTTTGTACTAAGTTTTAGTGAAGCAATTAGATTTTTTCAAAATTAAGGATCAACTTCAGGAAGAAATGACATAACAGTAATCTGAACAATGCATTCTTACCCAAAGCCATCAGTCTGACAAACAGTTAACATTGGATAAATAATATATGTGTGTGTATGTGTGTGTGTGTGTTATATTTTACTGTTTAATTTATAAGGCAAGATAAAACAGAATTTTATAAATCCCAAAGGAGATTCTTGTGCCAGATTGCTCCAGAAATACAGTAGCAAAAAAGAATACAACAACGGAGCAAATAAGTGAAAATAAAATAAAAATAAAATACAAAGTGTCTGAAATAAAATAAAATACAAAGTGTCTGAAATAAAATAAAAT
This sequence comes from Plectropomus leopardus, assembly GCF_008729295.1. Taxonomy (NCBI): domain Eukaryota; kingdom Metazoa; phylum Chordata; class Actinopteri; order Perciformes; family Serranidae; genus Plectropomus; species Plectropomus leopardus. The sequence continues at coordinate 1,223 of NW_024704622.1, read as the reverse complement.
ACAAAGTGTCTGAAATAAAATAAAATACAAAGTGCGTGAAACAAAATAAAATACAAAGTGTCTGAAATAAAATACAAAGTGCCTGAAATAAAACACAAAGTGTCTAGTTATAATAATGTTTAAAAGTGAAAGTTAAAAAACAAACAAACAAAAACAAACATGTACACATCACTGTCAATGATAAACCTGAGCCGCTGCACTGTATATATAATGTCTACATGCATGTACTTTATGTACTGTCAGTATTTGGAGTACTCCTCTGACAGATATTCTCCCGTGGTGCTGTGCGGCGCGGTGACGTCAGGTCAGCTGATCTGTGCTGCAGTGAGGAGAAAGATGTCGCCGACAAACTGTCGAAGGATGGAGGCTGTTTTCTCCGCCGTGTTTGCCCTCTGCTGCCTTGTCTCCACCGGTGAGAAATGTGCATCGACAGATAATCATGTTCCACCATTTTTTAGATAATTTTACACATAAATATGACGTTATAATCGTATCTATCCACCGTACTTGTAAATGACAACCTAACGTTAGCTTGAAACATCGTTAGCGTCGCCGTTTAGCTCCTTATTAAACCGTATGTTTGGTGTAAGAGTCTCGTTTAAATGAATGGAAACGTGTCATATAATAATGCTGTACTTTTAAGCAGTGGGTTTTAACATCTACGTGTGATTTTAACACGCGTTTTAAAAACTGAACACCATACTGTTAGCCTGTTGCTAATATTTAAAGCGTTAGCAGGCTGTAAACGCTAAAAGTGAGGACATTCATGCATTTCTTGTTGGAAATGTTCACAAAATGCTCATGTTAAGAAAGATAGAAACATACATTTATGTGCTTCCTTGTTTCTGGTTGCTGATTTACTCAGGACCGAGCAGTCATGTGACAGGCTGTAAACGGACGGTTCCTCTTTAACATTCATCATCAGGAGTCACGAGTTTATGTCTCTGAGCTGTGATGATAATACTGCAGGACTGATGTCTTTACTCTGACCCGTGAGGTCCAGTCAGCCTGTGGAGAAAAAATATGCTTTCTGTCATGTATAAGTAACATATCAGTGAAAGGCAGTCATAACACCACATTAACAGATGTGTCACAGCTTCTCATTAAACAGAGACTACTTTCTTTTATTGCAAAACAGCAGCTGAAGAGGAGAAGAGAGTCATTTAAATCAGGTTTATTGACAAGTAGTTTATCACATACATGTAATTTACCCTGGTGTTTTG
>NW_024704621.1:0-4948 GCF_008729295.1 Plectropomus leopardus | reverse complement strand
CAGAGTACGTCATACAACCCCACTTCAAAAACTATTAATTTACTCTGTCACTGTCCTGTTTTTCTTCACTTGAATGTTTCAATAGTCGAGCTCTCTTTGATGATTTAAAGTGCGTCAGGAATTCTTGAGGTGAAGAACACTTGAATGTTATTTTGTATTTTATGGCGTGTCCTTGCAATCAAATATGGTATTTTGAAGCGCTCTCTGTTCTCTTGGAAAACTTGAGGTTAAAGGAGGTGGATTAAAAGAGATTTATGATATTTCAAGTTTTTTTTTTTTGCACACAGTTATTCAGGTTCAAGCATTTATTGAGATGTTTCTCGGTGCTCTTGCTCTTTCACAGGGTCCCCAGTGTCACTGCCAGCCCGGTTGGACCGGACAACACTGTGACCAGCCAATAACAGGAGGTCTTACTGGAGTGGATGTCGTCACCACGGCAACCGGTGTCAATCCATGTGAAGGCAGCAAGTGAGTTTGGTTTGTTCCAGCATTTAAATGATGCGCTTTACTTTGAAATTTGTCCACTTTGCAAACGTCGTTCCTCGTGATATTGATTTGAAGGTCTTCATTTGACAAATAGAAATATTTTTTTCCATCCAGGTGTGTGAAAGGTGTGTGCGTGGTGTTGGACGCACAGACGTACCGCTGCGACTGCGACGAGGGGTACCGTGGTGCGTTGTGTAACCTGCAGGAGGAGCCGTTGGCTTTGTGTCAGGGTCTGCAGTGTTTGCACGGCCGGTGTCAGGACACGGAGGACGGAGAGCGCTGCGTCTGTGAGCCGGGATACACCGGAGAGAGCTGTGATATAGGTGCGGACGGACGAGGGATCAGAGTTGGAGCAGCTTATTTGACATAAGTGTCTTTTAGAAATGGCCCAGAATTTCAGAAAATTATAAATTAATAATTCCAAAAAACTGTAATAATTACTATTAGAATTATGTGTTTGAATTATTATTTATGTTTTTTAGAGCTCCATTTCATGTCATTTCTTTGTTTATTTTTATTATATACTCTTTTTTTACAATTTTCCAAATGATTTTCTGGTAACTTGAAAACCGGGATCAACATCACTTTTTTGTGCTGCATTCAGATGCTTTTCACGAGTATGTAAACCTTTGGATGGTGGATGGTGTTTGGATGGTTTCTTTGGAAAACTGGTGAAAAGGCAATAGGCAACTTAGCCAAGAAATGTTCACAAATTACAGAAAATATGTAGATGTTGAAAATTAGTTTGAAAAATCTGTTTTGTTTTGTTTTTTACAGAAAGCTATATTTATTTAGCTATATTATTTTCAGCACTCGGCTTCTTGTTGGCTTACATTTCTGGGTTTTTGTTTTTTTCCAGGTAATTTTCTTGCACTTTATTAATTTCTTGGAAATTTTGGAGTCATTTCTTCTTGCTTGTTGCCTTCTTCCCATATTTTTTAAAGAAATTGAGAAAGTTATCTCATGTTCTAAAGGCTTAACTGCTAAGACGTGGTCGTCTCTTAATCTCTGTCCTCGTCCACAGAGTCCCCGTGTCGAGGTGAGCCGGTGAGAGATTATCACCGCCTGCAGCACGGGACCGTCCTCTGCCAGACATCCAAGCCTTTCTCCTGGGTGGAGTGTCGGGGGCGGTGCCAGGCGGGCACTGAGCCGGGCGCCACCGCCTCCGCTTCCTGCTGCGCTCCCCTGAGGGTCCGACGCCGGCGGCTCACCTTCGAATGCGACGACGGGACCTCGTTTACGCAGGACGTGGAGAAGCCTGTGGAGTGTGGCTGCAAGGAGTGTGTGTAGTGCTGTGGATGTGAACGGTGCGCACATACAGACACACACACACACACAACACACACACCGAGCGGTACACACACTGTAGGGATCACTGATAAACGGACATTTTGGTGTTTGTTTTGTGTGTTTTTCGCGCACAGACGCAGTTTTGTAACATAAGACAGTTCTTCCCTCTCCAAACACGAAATCAACGAGTCAACCTCATCGTCATCTTCCTCCTCTTCGCCCGCCGCAGTGGCGCCTGCGCGCTGACTACCTAACTCCAGCTCATTTTTAATACTCGTGTGTGAAAAGCCTCCGTATGCCTTCTCGTATGTGTTTCTGCAACACGTTCTCACTCCGAACTCGTCACATGTTGCCGCTCTGTCAGTGACCTTCTGCGTCTACCTGCGACGTTTTAGGCATGGTTCTGCGTCAGCTGTTAACGCTTCGGGATGCTGTTAGAGTTATGTCAACAAATGCACATGGTGCGATGACGCAGCTCGGTACCGTGATGTCACAGCATGCAGACCGCAGCAGGTCCATGTTTACACAACAACACGGACTGTCACCATGGTTTGGATCCGGCAAAAGACGCAAAAACCAAAAACATCCACATGGGGAGCGAACTCTGGACTCCCGCACAAAAGTCGCTTGTTGTGGGACCCATCCACCTCCCCACCTGCTCACCCGATAATCGCACTCACGCTCCGTATCACGTGATTACCAGCAGCGTTTTTACGTGACTCTATCCTTCCACCAGCGTTTCATGCGCACGCAGTTTCGTCTGGCCTCGATCTCACGTGCCACTGCTGTGCATGTTGCGCGTGGATGCACCGGTGCCCTCCGACCATCTGCTACACATTTGCAAATTTTTTATAGTGGCCCAAAGTGGGATTTACACCATCCTGGTCGGTCACGTGACGTCCACTGGCCCAGAGAGACTTTTCCTCCTTTACTTACATCGGGAGACGTCTGTGAATCAGTGGATCATTTTTTTCATGAGCATCAAAACCTCCGTGAAACAACTAATTTCACTCTCGAGATTGAAGCCACCCAGTTTAGTAACATGTGGAAAGTCTAAAAGAGCCACAAGATTACATTTTTTAGACCGCCATTCAAGCTAGCGAAGCACTAAACCAGAAAGTCGTCACTCCACCGGCAGGAGTTACCCGCCGAGGACAACGTGGCTGCTGTAACTCTGGTGAGCCTCGTGGGCTCGTAGATCCGGGTATTTTACACGCAGAAATAAAGTTTTTTTTGCTTCATGCTGCAATGAGCAGCTCGCAGTATCCAGACTTTTTTTAATACATCCATCGACCACCAGCGTAAAATAACAACGCCACTCTTCCTGTCCAAACACGTTCTCATCTGACGGCGTCCAGCTGCGTCACGCTTTAGACGTCACGCTCGTAAGCCAAAATCACTGACAGAGCGGCGCCATTTGACGAGTTTGGAGTGAGAACGTGCTGTTTTCTGACGTGTGGCTGGTTAAGTGCTGCTCTTTATTCCCTTACCGCCGCGACGGTGAGCTTAACGCAAGAAATAAAGGTACTAATTTAAGCCGGGGACTCGTTTATGAAGGAAAAGGTCTCTCAGTCTCTGAGGTCCGTCAGCGTGATGAAGGAGGGAACCGCTGGTGAATTAAAGCCACATTTTAAAGTATTGTTTGCTGCAGACACGACTGCTGTTAAAGCTCTCAACATTTCTGCTTGACTGATGAAGGTTTAAGCAGCTAAGCTGTGGCAGATGTGAGGTTTCTCCTGAATCTTACACGCTGTTTCTTTATTAAACAGACTTTACGTGTTGACCTCATACAATAACCAAGAAAATGAAATTAAGAAACTTCTGATCAGCCTCAGAAAACCACGTTAAACAGACAAGTAACACCCAATAATGTGATAATTCCCTGAAAGTGTGATACAATTTATACTTGACCTGAAATGTAATAAAACCCAATTATTAAATAACTTTCCCTATAATGTCATAAAATATCAAAACCGTAACAAAGCCTAGAGCCGAGAGTTACATATCATTACATGTTACATATCTAAAACATGAAATCAGCTTTAATGTTTTTAGTGGGCGAACATGACACGAATTATCTTACAAATGTTGTGTACTTACGCATTTTACATTTCCAAAAGAAGGCTTAGTTTTTTGTATTATTGCTGTTTACTACAAAATATATTAGAACAAAATATATTACATTATCAACAAAAAGATTGTTGAAATGTCAGTCAGGAGATTTAACTACATTAAGTTAAGTCATTAAATTATTGTGTTTTATTACATTTTTGATCAGTTTACATTAAAAAAAATATGACATTTTCAGGAAATTGTTACATTATTGGTTGTTAAGAGGCAGAAACTCAGAATTACAGAATATGTTGTGACACAAAATAACGTGCTGATATTTCTAACATCCAGCAGCTGGAAGCTTCAGATGATTTAAAGCAAAAGTACAGAAATATTTGTACTTTAAACGGATTTGACGTCCTGCAGCAGCATCAGTTTGAAATTATATTTTGATGATTAAATTTAAACAGTGATTTGGTGAAGGTTTGTGGCTGCAGGGTTAAAATGATTAAGGTGGTTAAGATGAACAATGTACATTTTTGCCCACAGTTGGATTCTTAGATTAACCGAGGTCGTTGAGTTTAGGGTCATAATCCGAATGTAAATAAAAAGGTCACCCTGCCAGCATGCGTAGTCTGAAGGTCAAAGGTCACAGGGTTCACGGGGGACAGCAGAGGGGTCACGACACAATCCCATCGCTGCTCACCAGACGCCCTTTCTCCCAGTTTAGACCGGCGGGGGGCTGCGAGTGTGTGTGTGTGTGTGTGTGTGTGTGTGTGTTGTACTTCTGTCTTTGTGAGGACCAGTGTTTACAGACCTTGACCATGAGGATATTTTGGTCACTTTTTCAGAGGTCTGTTTTAGGGTTTAAAGGGATAGTTCACCCCAGAATCAAAAACATATTTAGTCTCTCATTACTTCTGTCAGTCTAGATTGTTTTAGTGTGAGTTGGAGAAGTCGGTCGTACACAAAATCTGAGAAGTTCATCTTAATTTTAAAAAATTGTTCAGTTGTTGCAACTTTAAAATGAAGTTTAATTCAATCAAACTTTCTAAGTTTTAGTAACTTCAGTAAACCAAGTTTACTGCGCGATGTATCGGCACTCAGCTGGTTGCAAAGT
>NW_024704620.1:0-2727 GCF_008729295.1 Plectropomus leopardus | reverse complement strand
CACACACACACACACACACACACACACTGTTTGCAGTACGTTCTGCTGATGATTTCTCTGATCACGTCACTTACTTTCAGACTTTATGTCGTGATTGTAAGTTCTGAAATGGTTCTGAAGGGGAGAACTGGATCTTACAGCACAGCGTCTGTGTGGCACCAGCAGGACCAGTAACAATTACAGCTGGGTGTCTTTAACCCTTTGAAGTAATAAATCAATAAATGAAAAAGTAAAGACAGTAAAAACCACACAATGCAAACAAGACATAGGGAAAAAAGGCTTAAAAATATTACTAAAAAATATGAAAATGTTATAAATATTTATATCAACAAATTTCTTGCATTTTGTGGAAAATTTCTTACCAGGTTGCTTATTTCCTTTTGCTCCGGTTTAAAAGGGTGAAATACGAGTGAAAGGCATCTGAAAGTAGCCCAAGAAAAGAGATGCCGCTCCAGGTTTCAAAGGGTTAAAAAATGACAATACCAATAGATTATTTAATTCATTACTTTTTTTATACACGTCGGTGATAACTGAGGCCGGACGCATTATGCTTTTGGCTTGTTCGTCCCACTCTCGGGAAAGAAACATCTCCAGAACGCTTTGAGGGGCTTTCTTTAAATTCGGCACAAACGTTCACTTAGACCGAACAATGACCTGACCAGAATTTGGTGGTCAAAAGTCAAGGTCACTGTGACCTTGCATCCGTCTCATTCTCTTGGCCTTTTTGGTGGTTAATTGAGTCACTGTGACCTCACAAAACATGTATTTGGCCAAAACGCAGACCTGTAGACCGGAAGTAAACAGATGTTCCTCTTCCTCTCCAGGTGTGGTTGTTGGCGAGGACGACTGGACGGCTGACCCAAAGAGGAAGAAGCCGGTGAAGGGCGGCAGCCGCCTCTTCATCGGCGCCGCCATCGACGGGAAGTCGGAATATTTCCCGACGCTGTCCAGCAGGAAGCTGGTGGCGGACGAAGAGAGCGTCAACATGTTCTCTCTGGTCTACCAGGACGAGTTTGTGTCCTCGCAGATCAAGATCCCGTCCGACACATTGTCCCTCTACCCGGCCTTCGACATCTACTACGTGTACGGCTTCTCCAGCCGCACCTACGTCTACTTCCTGACGCTGCAGCTGGACACGCAGCTGACGCAGATGGACGCCGGCGGAGAAAAGTTCTTCACCTCCAAAATCGTCCGGATGTGTTCCAATGACACCGAGTTCTACTCGTACGTCGAGTTTCCTCTCGGCTGCACCAAAGACGGCGTGGAGTACCGGCTGGTCCAGGCCGCCTACAAGCAGAAACCGGGGCGGCGCCTGGCGCAGGCGCTCGGCCTGTCGGAGGACGACGATGTCCTCTTCGTCGTCTTCTCACAGGTGACTCACTCTGTCCTGACTGGCTGTTTCACATCTGGACTGTCATTTGTTTTTCTTTCTTTACTTTTTCCCTTTTTTGTCTTTTCATGCTTTTTTTTTGTTACTGTCTATTTTGGTGTCTTTCATCCTGTATTTCTTTTTTTTTTCATTGCACATTGTTTTGTATTTCTTTTTTTTTTTTTTTTTACTTATTTTTTTTTGTATTTTAATTTTTTTTTTTTCTAGTTTTTGGTCTGTTTTGTTTTTTATTTTCTTTCTGTTTTCTGTATCCTACTTTCTCCCTTTTGTTGATTCTTCTGCAGGCTTTTTGTTTATTTCTTTTTTCTATCTGCTTTCTTTCTGTAGTTATCTATTTAAATATTTATTTTTCATCCCTAACTCTCTTTTTTCTCTTTCCAGTTTACTTTTGTTATTCTCACTCCCTGGCTCATCTCTCTTGTGTTCCCTCTGTTGGCTGCAGTGTGGCGTCCCTCAGGGATCTGAACTGGTGTGTTTTGTTATTTTGTGATTTTCAGGGTCAGAAGAATCGCTCCAACCCTCCCAGAGAGACCGTCCTCTGTCTGTTCACCCTCCACGACATCAACCTGGCCATGAGGGAGAGGATCCGTTCCTGTTACCGCGGCGAGGGTAGGCTCTCGTTACCGTGGTTACTCAACAAGGAGCTGCACTGCATCCACACGGTGAGTTTCACCACCAGCAAAGTAAACACAGACCGGTCAACGTTCACATGACAACAATGTTTTGGGAGGCCTGAATATGCAAACTTACGAAATCGGGTCCCTGAGTGTAATCTTTTCAAAACGCCACCCCTTCTTTTGCTGTGTATATTTGTTTTTGGAGGGAAAACGATATAATAATAGTAATAATAATAATAATGATGTAATTAGAGTAATAATAATAACAATAATAATAATAGATTTTATTTATAAAGTTCTTTTCAAGTTACTCAGTGACAATTTACAAAAGTCAAAAAAAGATCATAAGATGGAATAGACTAAGATACGCAAGGAAATACACACAACAATGACGCATGTTCAAAACAAACTTCTGTCCTTAAAACGAATAAAAGACATCTACATAAGAAAGACCAAAATAAAAAAAACATAAAAACTTGATCATATCATGGACTCTAGTTTCCATGCAAACACACAGAACAGAGCTGGAGCTAAATTATTACAAACCACTGATACATGTTGTGAAATTTATCAATAATGAATGAAAAATACGACCAAAAAAAACCCAAACAAACAAACAACAAACACAAAGATTTCTCTCTCTGTCTGTGCGTCTGCAGCGGGGTTATATGAGGTCGAGGGGGGTAGATGATGTTCTTATTCATGGCAGTAATGGCCTGC
>NW_024704619.1:0-1554 GCF_008729295.1 Plectropomus leopardus | reverse complement strand
CCTCTCAATGGAATCATCCTCTTGACAGGCGATGCTTTGTCACTGCAGCAAGTATCGTTGTAGCCTTCACTGACACCAGCACCAGTAGGTGTGGCATAAAAAACACTCATAATCAGTACGTGAAGAGCTCATTCAGCCTTAAATTACTTTGTTATGAGTTCCGTGCCAAAGGCTCAGTGTACATGATGGCTCTCCTGCTCTATTCAGCTGATTGTCAGAAGCATCTCTAAGGCGAGAACAGATGTCTCTAGTTATTTGACCAGGCTCTCTGGGCTGCTGTATTCCCACTCTCGCTCTCAATCCCCATTTTTTTTTTGCGCCCGACTACAAATCTCTTTGCAGTGACAAAGCATCGCCTGTCAAGAGGATGATTCCATTGAGAGGCACTTCCTGATATGAGAGGTGCATTAATGTGATTAACCCACACACACTATTGCCGTTTGATACAGGGGCTTAGGGGCTCATGTCACTCTGTATTCTTCTCTATTGGCATGATCAGCAGGTAATAGAAAATATGATGATGCGTTAGCAGAAGCAGGCAACTCAAAACAAATTGCTACCAATTGCAGAATCCACTGTGGCTTTATGCAAATTCAGTCATGCAATATCACTTCAAAATTCAAAGGTAATTAAGAGCAGAATTTGCCTCGGAAACTCAGTACCTTACAGAAACGGATGAATTATGCCATTGTGCAGACTTAATATGTTCTCATTAGCACATCAGCAATTATCGACCATTAAAATCAATAAAGAAAAATGACTTCCGATAAAAATGCTGTTATTCCAGCACCCCAAAGGTGTTGGAGTATTTCAATTACTAACCATTTCATTCACACATACCTGAAATCTGGTGACTGCATTTACATTTTAGGACTAGATTTAATATCATAAAACCATTTAAAACTGTTAATTTTTAAGGGTCAGCCCAGACACTAGAATAAAATGTTAAGCATTGTAGGTTTCTGCAAACGATGGATATGTAACATTTCCAAAATCATATGAGGCTGTACGTAAATCAGATGGCATGTATATCAGAGGAATTTCTCATCAGGAGAACGGCATGGTGGATTCGTTCAAGGCCGACAAATATAGGTATTTGTTAATAAGAGGTCGGGAGATTTCCATCTGTGTTTGCAGTGACAAAAGCGGGTGCTTTTTACAAAGATTTCAAGACATTTCCATCCGTATTTATATGACAAAAGTAGGTGTTTTTATAATGAAAGTTCAGAATATTTCCAGCTTTATTTGGCATCAAAAGAGGGTGTTTTCTGGGAGTTCAGGACATGTTCAGCCATGTTTGTAGTGACAAAGTCAGCTAATTTTTTTCAAGAACGTGACATTTCTAGCCATTACCAGCCATGTTTGAGGTAACAAAAGCAGTTATTTTAAGCCAAAACATGCCGTTTTCCTAACCATAACCAAGTGTTTTTTGTGCCTGTCTAACCACAGAGTTGTCACAAAATAAAATTAAAAACTGAAACATAGAGATTCAACATATCTGTTATAAAAGTACAAATTTAACAACTGCTCTTCTGTATGTTTGCATACATACAT
>NW_024704618.1:0-6998 GCF_008729295.1 Plectropomus leopardus | reverse complement strand
TCTAATTATTATATATTAAGAGTAATTGGACAAAATTAAATACGTATTTTTTCTTTCTTTCTTTTTTAGCCCTTCTTAAAGTCATTTTAGGGTTTTTTTGTTTTCTTTTTTCTTTTTTGTTGCTTACTTTCAGGTAACTTTTTTATAACTTTTTGTACATTTCCTGCTATTGTTTTGTCCATTTTTTGTCACATTGCTCATAGCCTCCTTCCTCTCATGCCTTTGAAAGAAATCAAGCCAATTTGCTCAGGTTTTAAAGGGTTAATGTCTCACAGGCGCATTACTGGATCCTGATTGGTGGACTCGGTCCTCTTACTCAGATGAGATGAGCGGAGACTCTTTCGATGGGAGAGAGTTTAGTTTCACAGAGGGGAAGCGGCGGAGAGAAAGTCCAGCTGTGATCAGAGTTATTAAACTCTGTCTGCAAAAATGGATTCTTCAAAATAAAATGTGTAAAATGTCACTGAAAACTGAATGCAGTGATCTGCGAATCTGATTTTGTCCTAAATTCAGCTGAATACAGTCCAAAGACACCATATGTACTTTGAAAAATCAGAAAGAAAACTACAAGTTACTCTCTTTTAAAATGTTAAAATACCTTTTTTCTTCGTGATGGACCTTAAAAACACTCCCACGCGTCTTCCCTGACGAAGGCTTACATGCCGAAAACGCGTCCATCATGACCATGTCGTGGAAGTAGAGGCATTTTAACATTTTAAAAGAGAGTGCCTGGGAGTTTTCTTTCAGATTTTTTAAATCCTTTTATATCGCCTCCTCCAACACTCTTGAGTCATAGAAACGCTTCTTTTCTTTATTTTTTGATTTCTACAAGATCGTTCAAACAGATAGATTTGATTGTTTTTAACCTGCGTCAAACTGCAGCGTTTCCCTGCAGTGTTACAGGCCATCGAGTTCCCCGCCACGCCTGAACGTCCTGCGAGCTTTGTGTCGGACGGCGAAGTAAACTGTGTTTTTGGAAGTCATGACCCGCCCTCCTCTGCCTCTGATTGGCTCGTACTCTGTGCCTTCATTGGTCAGATTGGTGACGTTTAGGGTAAAGTTAGGACGGCATACTGCTCTATGACTTTTTCATGCAATTTTGGACGACAAACTGCAATATCACTTTTTTTTCTCTTTTCTTTTATTAATCAGAATAAAGACGCCATAATAAAAACCACAAAAGAAGAACAGACGCAAACACATAAAAACGAAAATAACAAAACAAAGCAAAACATCACAAATAAAACCAGCCGGAGCCGAAATCTCAGCCGTTGAGCTTAAAAGATAAAATTCACATTTACATGATAACACTGCGAGAACAATCCTCGTGTACACGGATTCACAAAAATGACCAAAAATGCTGTAGTCTGCACAGAAGAAGACCTCGCAGTTTACACAGCGACAGGAGAGGTGGCGTTTTCATAGATTTACACTCTGGAACCAGGTTTCAAAAGTTTGCCGTTGTCATGTGAACAAAAGGCCAAACCGCCATGTAAACTGCCCCTAAATGTTTCTTTGAAGTACAACCTTTTCTGTTTCCGTTTCAAAGTAAAAGTCCTCCTGAGGGCGATTCTGTGAGCAGGAGCCCTTCAGTTATCACAGGTGACGCGAGGCTTTTAATTGTGAGATATTTGCAGGACCGTGTTGTTGACGGTGCAGCGCTGCACGGCTCCATAAAGTGGTGCAACCTTCAGCTCTATAAATATAGTAGTTACAGCAGCAGCGCAGCGTGAGAGCGCCGCGGGTCAGCGCGGTCGCCATCGCGCTCTGCTCCTGCAGGCCCCGGCGTTTTTATGATTTTTCAGGGAATATGAGGGCTGAGAGAAACACACCCTGTGACGTCTTTGTGGTAGCAGAAATCAACAATGAACTGAAGGAAACGTTGGCAGTGAGCATAATGGAGGCAGCTTTAGATTTCCTGCTCCGTGTATGGAGCAGGATCATTTAGCGCTGTGTGAGTGTGATTTTCTAGGAAACTGGGCCGCACGTAAAGAGTCATTCAGCCTTTGAGCGCTGAGCTCAGCGGTGCAGCTTCATTCAGAGACATGGGGAAAAGGTAAAGAGCAGCTCTGTCAGAAATAATACTACTAATAATAATAACTTCATTTATATAGCAGCCTTTAAAAACAGAGTTTACAAAGTGCCTTGAACTTTAGAAAGCCAAACAGTCTGAACACAAGTGGGAAGAAACCAGGGTCGAGTCAGGATAAAATGAAAACCAGAGGACAAATAAAAAAAAGGACACATAATGCAAATATAAAAATAATACAAAGAAACAGAAACACCAGAAGCAATCATAACACAAATAAAAGGAAGTAAGATTGATAAAACTAACTAAAAATAAATTTAAAAAAAAGAAATGTTACTCGAATTGCAAAAAATTAGTAGATTTAGAAAATTATTTTTAAGGAAGGAGAAAATGTCAAGGGAACAAAAGTCAAAAAAAGAGTGAAACTATATTCATAATTACACATTTAAAATCATACTCCAGGTCATTTTTCCAGCTTGTTTCCTTCCTTCCTTTTTTCTTTTCTTTTTTTACTTTTACATTTATTTTACAATTTTTAGGTAATTTTCTTGTGCTTTTTTTTTTTTTTTTTTTTAGGTAATTTTCTTACTTTTTTCTAATTTCTGGCCCATTGTTGGGTCATTTTTTCCTTTGCTGCTGTTTGCCGTTTTGCCGTGTTTTGAAAGACGCTGATCACGTTCTGTGGGATTCTTTAAACACACAGCAACGACCAGACAAATATAATGCACAACACAAAGAGACTGTAGCCACTCAAAGTCCCCCTGGACTCTCAGAGTGAGGACACTGAAGGAAAGACGGACACAGGATTGTCCTCTGCGTCGTCTCCGACTGTCACTAACCAGATTAGCTGGTGAAGCAGCGTGCGAGCCTCGGCCGCCGCCTTCTCTCTCCAAACTCCGGTCCAGCTGAAGAACTTTGTTTCTCTGCCAGCGAACATAAATAGCTCGGACAGAAGTGGGGTGAAGCGACGGGAGGACGGCGAGGATGAGACGGCAAAGACAAAAGAGGAGACGTGGGAAGTGGAGGGGGGAAGTTAGAAGAAAAAAGTGGCCGATAAGCCGAAATTATGATGGAAATTATCACGTAAAGATGGTGATTATGATGAGAAAGATTATCAAGAGCAAGAAGCAGACGATGAAGGGAGAGAACATTGCAGAGACGCAGTTTAAAGATGGTGGAGGAGAAACGAGTCGCTACATCGGCGTTAATTCTGATCAGCAGCGATTTCTTCAGCGCCTTCAGATTTTTATCAGTTTCTGAGTCGACTAAGTTCCTGTTATTAGTATTCGCCTTTATTGGTTTTTCACTGAGAATAAGTTGTGCAAAAGAAACGTCAAGTATCTAACAGCTGAATACGACTGTGTGACTGATATGAAGCGAACAGGATGTAGAGAAATCTTGTGCGTGTCCTCACAAGTTTTGAATATTTACATCACAGGAGTCATGCTGACAGAAGCGTCGCTCCACGTCTGAAAAAAATAAAAGTCTCCATGCGGATGTACGGCTGCAGTTCGAGGGAAGCGTTTCTAGTTTGAACTCGGGATTGTCAAAAAATGTTTTGTCTTTTTTCTCCTGGAATTTCTTCATCGACACCTGAACCCCAAACAAGTCTTTATCCTCTGAAGATTTCTTTGCTGCGGCTACAAACATTTTTTAAATCTGGAGATTTGGACCCTGAAGGCTCATGAAGGCTCAGGGTTGTCTTTCCTAAAGTGTTGAAATTTGGTAGAAATACACACATTTGTGTCTTTGTTATGAAGTTTCCTGATTCAGAGATACTTAAAAAAAAGATTTGAATCAATTCCAAACTTCCATCATTTTCTTTGTGCTGCTTTCAGACGCCTTTCACAAATATTTAAACCTTTGAGCCAAAAAACATGGTAAAAAAATAAATAAAAAGAGCCAATAAGCAGCTTGGTAATAAATGTCCACAAATTACAAGAAAATAGTACATTTAGAAAATAATTTTTTGAAAAAAGCTAGGTAAAAAAAGGTATTTTGTTATCATCGTGATTACATATTTAAAAGTATGTAACAGAATTATTATAATTAATTAAGAACTTTTCCAAGTTTTCTCTGCCTTGTTTGATTATTTGTATCTCATTTCCCTTTTATTATTTCATTTTCTTTTTTTTTGTTAACTTCTTTGTTGCTTATTGCCTTCTCCCCATCGACTGATATGACAAAAATATCATTTATTCCACGTCGCCCTCCCTGACGAAAAGAAGCTACAGGTGAACAGACGTACGTTCACAGGAGATTTTAATCCCATTTTCTTCTCGTTCCATTTAAACCGTTTCGACTCCGGCTGAACCCAAACAACCTCCTGACAACGAGTCTGTTGTGTCCTGATGGAGGCGACACTTTAATCTCAACATACAACAGGAAATGACCTCGTAGCACAAGGGTTTCTGGGTAACTCACCTCTATAGCTCTCTGTCTTTTTGTTTCGGGATCGGGAGGCAAAGAGCACAAAACCTCGACTGCAACAATCAGACCTCTTTGTATAAACTCACTCTCAGTCTTGCGTCCGTGTTTCGGTCGGCCATAAGTAATGGATGTCGGCGCCGGCCTCCATTTGTCGCCATGGAAACGGAAGATGCCCCGGCGCATTACATTAACGTGCCTTTTACTGATGAAGCTTTTGTTGTTGGCGTCTCTTGTAATGGATAAACTCTGACAGAGGAAAAGTTTGTGATGAGTGCGTACGGACAGATTTCAGTACCGTGTGTTGAGAACACGCGTGCCCGATTCACACCTGCAGCTTTTTAATAACAAACGGGAAACAGCCGAACCTGAGCCAACGTGGTAATCCTGCTGTTCAAGGCTCGCAAGGAGCATCACGTTATACCTCCTGTCAGCTACTCCAAAACAAAATTTTAAAAAGAGATTTTTCTTCTGACCTCGTGCCGTTTATCAGTCTACATAGTTTTGGTGTGAGTTTCCAAATGTTGGAGAAATCAGCTAGCGTCTGTTCCTAATGCCGAGTCTCCATGACGTTTAGTGAGAAGAGCAAGAATAAGCCTCGGGCTTCAGCCGATTCCTTTTTTAGTTACTGAAAATGTGTGAAACAAACAGTTTGTATGATGCCTGTAACAGAAATAAAGTATTCATTCATTTATTTATTCAAGTTTAAATTTAGACTCGTCGACTAGTCTAAAGTAAGGAAATACCAGTCAATGTAAAAGATTAAATGTTGTCCAAAAGTATAATTATTAATAATTGTAATAAATGATGAATAAATTATAGAAATTTAGACTTTAGTTTTTTTTATCTTTGGGTAAATTGATTATTATATTAAACAAGTAATAAAGGAATAATCTTTAGAGTAATTGATAAACTCGTTCTTATATTAATTGACTACTCAAATAAAATGGATAGGTGCAGCCCTAATCTGTTTAAAACTGTCCCACACTGACTTCAGCGCACCGCCCTCCCTATAAGCGCACTCACGCTCCTTGAATTCGGTCGTTACCGACAGCGTTATTACCTGACGCTGTCCATCAGCATTTGCAGGTGGACGCGCCTGGTGCCATCGTCCTCGTCCAGCCGTGTTCGGGTTGAACGTGGAAGCTGGCTTTGGGCATCACGCTCGCACGAAAACACCGACAGAGCGCCTTTATTTGATGAGCCGAAGTGAGAACAGACTGGGTTGGTGCGCATAGTTCAGTAGAAAGAAAATAGTTCCCACGTGAAACTGCTCACAGTAAGGTCTGTGGAGAGACGCTGATGAGTTTTAAATGTATGTTTTTGGAAAGCGATCTAGTTCTGTTATACTGAAGAGAAGGCAGACACCTCTACGGCCGATACCTCCAACACTCGGCAGCCCAGACAAAAAACTATCTAGACTGACAAAAAGCACCACAGGTGAGAGGAGAAATAGGTGGTTTTGGGGTGGACTGTCCCTTTAAGTTCCTATAAATATGATAATGTGTGAAGGTCGAGCTGATCTGCTGTGGATTGCTGAGACGACACCGTGGCTGTCAGTGGCCAACGTGGGCGCTCGCTCACCACTGTGGCCAGACATGCCATTTATCACACACACACACACACACACACACACACACACACACACACATATGTCCCGTGTACACACACATGCAGGGAAGCTGTGAGCAGGCGGAGAGCAGCTGGGCAGACACACTCTCAGGGTGCAGTGATGTATTTGCCTCTTTGCTGCTTCCTCGCGCAGCCTAAGTCCCCACAAGAGCCAAGTTTCACACCATTTTTCTTGCTGGCATCATGTCGGGGAAAGCCTGTCAAGGTGTGCAACAACATAATGCAGCCTGTGTGTTTGTCTCCTGTGTGACTCTTTGCTTATCTCCCGCTGCCACTCTTCAGCTCCACGGTACAAAATCCACACCGATCCATCGCGGGGCAACTCTGCTTCCTCAGCCGCCGCCGCCTCTGATCCGTGTTTGCCGCGTGTTTGTTCCCCGACACTCGGGCGCTCCGCACGAGGCCTCTTCTGCCGCCAACTTTATTCATCATTGATGTTTTTCAGAGTTTTCGTTTCTGTCGTTTCTCTCATGCTCTCCTCCAGTCAGTGGAAAAGATGTTACTTCTAAACCGCAAACATCACAAAAACACAGCACAGGGATTTTATTCTCTGCACAAAAGACTCAGAGGTCACTGCGTGCAGGCGATGGACTAAACGAATGCGCCTCAGTTCCTAAAATATTCATCGGCTTTTAGACGAGCGCTCGCTGCCACACTGACTCTTTTCTGGTCATCTTGTTTCTGACAATAATTGTTGTCTTTACAGCAGAAATATCTTGTGAATCTGATTGTATTTAATGCTGCCGCACAGATCAGATCCATCCCTCTGCTGTTTAAAGGAGAAACTGCTTTGTTTATCTGAGTGTTAACCCCCAAAACCAGCTGTGCATGTATCGAAATACAAACACTGTTTGTGTGTCAGAGCCTGGTGAATCTTCTCCTCCTTTGCCACAGAGCTCCGTTATTTTCT
>NW_024704617.1:0-3505 GCF_008729295.1 Plectropomus leopardus | reverse complement strand
GTGTGTGTGTGTGTGTATTTTTTCTGCAATATATTTTGAAATATATAGTTAGAATAAATAACAATAATAATAATAACTATAATTATAAGTAATACTTTTCTGGACATTTTCTAATGGGAGCTGTGTAAGTCATCTCCCCAAAAGTTTAACTAGGCCTTTTGACATAGTCCCACTACAACCTTTTTAAAAATATTATTACATTTGTGTTAAGTAAACCAGTGCACAAACATTATTATCAACGAAAGTGGCAGACATACTGTCATCTAACTGTATTCAGCCAGCCTGACATCATGGTGAAGTTGGATGATCTATTCAGGAGGGGAAATTTTGGCAAATCTGTGCTGGTGTTTCCATTGCTCCAGAAGCTGTTTTTGGTGTGAGCTGATATCTGAGCTGTTATTTCTGGAAGTTGATCAGCACACAACCTGTTTGTATGATAATGAATGTAGCTAGTTATACAGGAAGATGGTGTTCCCATTCTCAGTCCTGCCCACAAAATTCTGACTGCCCCCCCAGCCCAGAGAAGACATGGCTCTTAAGAAACAGAAACAGAATGTGTTTTTTTTTGGAAGTGAACTCACATTGTAGAGAATGTCCACCCATCCCTCCATGGTGATACACTGGAAAACAGTGAGAACAGCGAAGAGGATGTTGTCAAAGTTGGTGATGCCAAAGTTGGGTCCGGTCCAGTACTCCTTGCAGGCGGTGCCATTGCTGCAGGTCCTCGCCGGAGCCTCCAGGCCACAGGGGAAATCTGCTGCCTGCTCATCTACAGCCACAAACACACCGTCACATAGACAGAAATACACCAACATGCTGGGGTGTTTTTAGAGAAAGGTGCGAGTGTTTTATGTGAAAGCGCATGTCCTTATAGATACAGAAAAACATGCCATCTTCGGGCCCTGACACACCAACTAAGCAGTGTAAATATCATTTGTTCTTTCAACAGCGTCTTTAATCTGTCCTGTCCCTCTTCCTGTTTCCCATTTTTAATGATGAATACAGACTATTGTCGCCTGCTGCTGAGGAGAGTCATTTCCTCTCAGGCAGGTACAGAACGTACAAGCCGGTTGGCTGCTGGCACTATATTAAGAAAAAAAAGGCAAAGCTGTGAAGCAGGTCTGCCACTTGTCTTGAAAGGGAGTTGGAGCCTTTTTCAAAATGAGGTGTGAGACTGCACATTGGGCCTCATGCAAGAAATGATATACAAGAAATTTTCTCATATTTTTGCTCATACCCAGGATTTGTTCTTATTTTGTTTGCACTCACTCATTTCTGAGATTCACCATAGTTTTCATATTTTTGCTCTTCTCTTCGGTAAAAGAACATTTTATGGGTGGCCGAGAGCACTCTTACCAAGATAAGAGAAAAACATCTTGCTTTCACAGTCTGCAAATTGTTGTCCAACACAAAGAACAATAAGTTGTATATTTGAGGAACATTTAAAAAATGCATAAAAATAATTTAATCAAATTCATATTATGTAGTTATAATGATTACATTTCAGGGCTAAACAAATTCTACTATACTTGGTGCATAAATCCTAGTGACTGTAATTCCAGTTACAACTGAATAGAGCTGGAATGTAACTAAGTAAATTGACTCAAGTACTGTGATCTTTTTTCACACAAACCAAAAATATGAAAATATACATGTGCAGCTGAAACAATTAGACATTTCACATGTCACACAGCTGTGCCTATCAATGTAGTCAAAACACCAAGGTCTCGCCCCTGCAGTATCTTAACAAACAGATTTACTGGAGACAGTGAAAGACTCTAAAGTCCTCATGACATTACTAAATCATATCATCCATACAATTACTCATGATTACATTAACATTATTAGCAAATAATTATTTTCTACGACATTGATTAATTTAAAAAATAATTTGCTACTATTTCTTTCTTATGTGGCTTTAAATGCAAAAAAAAAAACATGTGCTGAGCACATCATGCTTCACCATATACTGTATTTATAAGAAATTGCTTCTTTTTCTTTTAATTATGTTGATTTATTAAATTTATATAAACCTTTTTCCATGTATAGTTTTAATAAATTTACTTAAAATCACATTTACTTTGTTTAAGTTTAGTAAACCGTGGGCCTACAGCAGTTTTACTACTGCTGAAGTTATTCTTCTTCTTCCAACCTTTTTTGGTGTCATGTCTCCAGTCTCGTTCATGTATCAGAGTCTTTGCACACGGCACTAAACCTGCTCTTATATAGTGTTTAGGAGGTGATACTTGTGCTGACAGGTGACTTATGATCAAGCAGGAATTATCATTGACCACACCTGGGCAGAGCAGATTTGGGTGGTTTAGAACATTTGGTGCATTTGGAGTTCTCTTATATTTCTTCTTACCAAAAAATTGAGAGAAAATATGAGAGAATGTTGCTGCATGAAGCCCAATGTGCTTTGCAGAAACCTTGACAGATGAGCAGAAATGAATTAAAATTTATTGCACTATACAATTATTAAAAAATGCCTCAGCTGTATGTCCTGAACCATAAAATTGTTACAATTCATTTAATAGTTAATATTCATCTCCTGTCCTCCTCCTGCTTACCTGTGTCAATTCTGAAGCAGGTGCGATGGAACTTGCCCATGTAGAAGTCGAGGCCGATGATGGCGAACATTAGGATGGCAAAGAAGAGCAGCAAGCCGATCTGCAGCAGAGGTACCATGGCTTTCATTATGGACTTCAACACCACCTGCAGACCTGATGCAGACAAGAGAACCAGGTTTTTGAAAAATGTGGTTTTGTTATTTTTTGACGTTACCTTTATCGGAGAACAAAAGTATGAGGACAGACAAGAAACACAGAGAGAGAGAGAACCTCGTCTGTTGACACAATGATGGCTGGTCGCATCTCGTACTACAGGTAAATGGTAAGGTAAAATATTTTTCTGAAAACATTTCAGGAGAGAAATATACATCTCAGGAACAGAATCTTGGTTTATATTCATTTAGCGCTGCTAAGTTTTACTTTTTGATCTCTGTTTTTTCTGCCTCCATTTTCACTGTGCAGGAAGCAGTATGGTGTCCACTTCCTGCTCATGGACTCTCACCATCACAGCAAAACAGGATGTTAAAATACATTTCTGAAAACATTCTAGGAGAGAAATTGGCAGTGCAGTAGCACAATCCTTGATCAGCACTGCCTAGATTTACTGTTCACTCTGAGTTTGATGAACAGAGAGAGGGGCAGGTGTGTCTCTTGATCTGCTTCTGTACTCTTTGTGACTGCAGCGGAAGGGTTGGCGGGCTATACGAAAATGCAAAAGTACAGCCTGCACTTTAAGCCACAGCCCCAAGAGCCAACGAAACTCCACCTGATGACGTATTTTTAGTCATTTGCCAGTCATTCAGTGGACCAGCAGATATGATAATTACGATCAATGTGTAGTGAAATGCCTGGCCTGCAAAGCTGCAAGAACAACATCCTGATGCATTCATGATCATTACAGGAGATTTTAACCATGCATCACTGGACAAAACTCT
>NW_024704616.1:0-1598 GCF_008729295.1 Plectropomus leopardus | reverse complement strand
GACTTTTTGTCGGGATTTTGGACCCTGTGCTACAGTATTACTTTTTGGCGGGATTTTGGACCCTGTTCTGTCGTATGACTTTTTGGCGGGATTTTGGACACTGTGCTATGTAAAAATATCTTTAACCCCCCTCCAAAAAACCCATCATACTACATGTGGTCCAGAATGGCGTCAAACAGTCAAACTATAGCATTTTGTTCAAACCGTAGAAAGAAAAACACAGTAGTATGCTATAAAATATGTCATGAAAAATTTCATTTAAAAGTAAATCAAACCATGAAAGTCAAAGACGTTTTTCTCACCACATGGTGTGTCCCCTGTTGTGTTTCCAGGTATGCCATCTCCATGGCGAGGAAGATCGGCGCCCGGGTGTACGCGCTGCCTGAGGACCTGGTGGAGGTCAAACCTAAGATGGTGATGACAGTGTTTGCCTGCCTGATGGCGCGCGGCATGAAGAGAGTCTAAAGAGCACAACGACAGAAAATATTAGATTCACAAGTTTCCAACAGGGATCACGAGTGAAACGTGTGGTGATGCCTGAAGGCAAACGCACAGCAGTCTGTTACTGATATTTTTTTACATGTACTTAAAAAAGGCTTCAGGCTTTCAACTCAAACAAGACTTCTGGATGTTATTCTGCAAACATGAAGACGTAGAAATAATCTGTTTAACCATTTTTGTTGCAATATAATTTTTCTTTAAAACATTTCTGTTATCTGCAGGTTAAGGAAGGATTGTCTTTGTCTCACCTGCTCAGGTGTTTCACTTTGATCACACGAATTCAAAACTTTACGCCAAATGTTTGCAACAAATAAACAGATTTTTGTATTAAAAATTGTGTTGTTTCATGGTGTTATTTAAGAGATTGTCCTTTAACCTCACTAACTATTTAAGTTGCAGACCTGCAGCGGTTCATTGTCTCACCTGGCTGCGGTGATGGACAGGTGCACTCCAGGACACTGAGACACTCGTCAAACGTTAAACAGAAACTTTTAACCACAGAGGGCAAAACAAGGTTTTCACTCATTTTCATGGAGAGAATTTTGAAACTTTGCTGACTTTCCAAGAACCAAAAATAGAGTTCAGGGCGCCCACAGTCACGAAAATGTGTCAGAGTCACTGACAGATTTAGAGAATCACTAAAATTTGAGTGTAATGATTAACATTTTGTATGAGCAAATATTTGGTATATATATACGTCATGTTAACATTTTGTGGAAGGTTATACTCTTAAGATGTTATTGTGACAATGTAAAAGTTTTGTTTGCCGTTTCATTTAAAACTTCATCCTAAAGCATGCACTCAGAGTTTAGTAGGACATCATTTTTGTATTCAAAAAAATCATTAGTATGGCAAAAATTTGAAAAAACACAACAGTATTGGTATCATGGTAAAGTGCTAAATTTCTTTTATTAAAAATGTCAAAGTATAGCACACCAAATAATGTTTCTAAAAAAATAAAAGATGTTATGTTATAACTATTTTGAAATTTCACAATGCATCAGAAAAAAAGCAATTTAGAAAATCCTTCCTTAAATGTCTTTGCATTTTTAGACTAACGTGATGCCTTTTCAGACTTCTGAAAGATCCACAGGAAT
>NW_024704615.1:0-1197 GCF_008729295.1 Plectropomus leopardus | reverse complement strand
ACAATAATCCAATTACACTGGCAAATATATATGCTCCTAATGTGGATGATGAACAATTTATCAAATCTTTTTTCGCAGTATTACCAAATTTAGACTCCCATCAGCTCATAATTGGTGGGGACTTCAATTTAACCTTAGATCCTAACTTGGACAGATCATCACGTAAACCAGCAATCATCTCCAAATCTGCTAAGTACATTCAGACATTCATTAAAACATACAAATTAACAGACCCATGGAGAGCTTTACACCCTAACAGTCGACAGTATTCCTATTTCTCTCCAGTCCACCATTCTTACTCAAGGATAGACTTCTTCTTAACAGACTGTGAGCTTCTACCACGAGTTAGACAGTGTGGTTATGAAGCAATAGTACTGTCTGATCATGGCCCAATTACCTTACAATTAACTTTTGGAAATAAGCAAATGCCAAAATCCTGGCGATTCAATAATAATTTACTCTCTGATCAGAGAGCAGTTGAGGGAATTAAAAACCAAATAGATCTGTATTTGTCTATAAATGATAATGCAGAAACCTCGAGATCCACGTTATGGGAAGCACTAAAGGCATATATTCGAGGGCATATAATTTCATGGTCTAGTTTAGTAAGCAAGCAACGAAAAGAAAAGGAGGCTAAAATAATTGATGAGATAAAAAATATTGATAACCAGTATTCAACTTGCCCCTCGGCAGATTTACATAAAAGAAAGCTGGCACTCCAAACAGAATTTAGTTTACTTTATACCAAAGAGACAACTAAACGTATGATTAAAACAAAACACAAATATTATGAACATGGAGAAAAAGCCGGCAGGATATTGGCACATCAAATAAAAGAACAAGCGGCATCAAGATCAATTACTGAGATACGTACCGATACAGGACAAATCACTATAAATCCAAAAGAAATTAATGACACCTTTAAAACCTTTTACACCAAATTATATACATCAGAATCTAAGGGTGATCAATCACTGATAGAAAATTTTCTGGAAAACATTAGTATCCCAACAATTAGTCCAGATAATAGAGAACAATTAGATAGACCTATAACAAAAGAAGAGATAGAACAGGCAATACATAAAATGCAAAATTCCAAAACTCCTGGCCTTGATGGTTATACCTCTGAATTTTATAAAGCTTTTAAGTGTCAACTTTCACCAATATTATTAGCAGTTTTCAATGAAGCACTTGCTA
>NW_024704614.1:0-1145 GCF_008729295.1 Plectropomus leopardus | reverse complement strand
TCCCAGTAACCATGGCGATGGACATTCAAAACATCAGCAGCTTTATTACTATTGCAGCCACCGCACTAGGTGTCATTATTTCCAAATTGAAGGCGACGTAAGCGTGATATGTGAGCGATTATGAAAAGGCAAAGTCCTGATAGGTGGGAACGTCCACGTATGAGGGATTTCTGGGAGTTATGTGATGCAATAACAGGGGTTAATGGAAACCGGCCTAATAAGTTGATTAGAATTTGGTGGTCTGATGTGAAGGTCACTGTGACCTTGTGTCCTCTTATTCTCGTGAGCACAATATCTCAACAAGGTCTTGAGGGAGTTTCTTCAGACTTTTCACCATATACTTTTTCTTTAGATTTGGCCCATAAAGCAAAACTCTCAGCCAGGGCCGCACGCACGGTTTTAAAAAATGTTTGTATACCACACAATACTTTATGTTTTGTCTTCTTTCCACGGAGATGTTCAGTAAGACATAATTTGCTTTTGTGCAACAGCCAATTGCGAAAACTGTTGCAGTGTTCACACACCGAGTTGTGTTAGCTCGCTGATAGCTTAGTCATGGAGAGATGAAGAAAAGATGAGGACTTCTGCTTGATGGATGACCTGTAGTTTACCCTCATAACCAACATCTTCCTGTTTTCATCTTGCTTCATCATAAGAAACTTTTCTCTTGCTTCATGTGGTTCTGTGCAATAAGGGTTCAGTAGTTTTCTAGTTTGCCTTGAAACATGCTTTTTCTGTTTCCATTTGGATTGTTTTTGTTTCTGTTGTTTTTAGGGGTGTAACGGTACATGTATTTGTATTGAACCGTTTCGGTACGGGGTGCTCGGTTCGGAACGGAGGCATACCGAACGAGTTTCCACACGGACATATTAAGTAGAGGACCGCACGTTGTGGAGTAGAGCATGCTGCAGCCGCACATGCGCACACCGAGACACAACAAACAGCAGTTGTAGTGGACGTCATGGCTAATGCTGATGCCGCTAGCATTGGCAATAAGCCAGAGCTTGAGGACCCTCCCGCGACATTAAGGTCTCCCGTTTGGGAACACTTCGTCTTTCCGGTGAAATATAAACAGGGACAAAGAGAGGTTGATAAAACCAAAGTGGTTTGCCGACATTGTTCATCCGAGATCGGGTATGTTTCTG
>NW_024704613.1:0-1383 GCF_008729295.1 Plectropomus leopardus | reverse complement strand
TTTTTATGCGATTTTAAACAACATGCTATAGTATAACTTTTTGGTGCCATTTTGGAAAACATACGATACCAGTGGTTCCCAACCTTTTTTGTCTTGAATACCCCCTGAGCCTTTTTGTCATACCATGAGTACATCCTCACTCTTTTAAGTTTTGATGATTCTCCAAAAGTGGTCATATAAAATGTAACACAACTGATTTTTAAATAAAAATCATTTTAATGTTTCTCTTTAACTAGTACAAAGACATTATACAATTACTGAGTATTGTATTAAATTTTTTCTCCTGCATTTTCTCTTATTTTAAACTCAAATTTACAATAAATTAAATAATAAATAAAAATCTAATAAATAATACATTTAAAAAATGCATTTGTTCTATTAAACTCCTATTACATTTACCGCAGAGGAAAATGAAAATTATTTGAATTACTTCCCTCTGCAACATAAATTTCTACTAGTGTTGATTATCTTCTTTTACGATATCTTTCTAATATCTTTTTATTTAGCTTTTATGTTCAAAATAAACGCAATGAAAAAATAAAAATAAATATTAATTCTCCTGCATTTGTTATATTAAACTCAGAGATACAAAAAAAAAATGAAAATCCTTTGAATAACTCCCCTTTAAACAGGCATTTAAACTTTAAAAAATCAAGAACAAAACACAAAAAGTATCTATACCATGTTGTTTTATTAATATCTTTGTAACAAACAAATGCCGGGAGCCTCTCCTCTCACATCTGTCATTAAATCCAGCTGCACAGCGAACTGACCTGCTTGCTCCATTTTATTCACCACTTGTCCGACAATATTAGCGGACATATAATCAATCCGACGGGACACGGTGTTGTCTGACTGATGAACTGTCACAGCTCTTCGACAATAGAGTGAGGCTTTTTTGATTTAGCCACAAGTAGAAATACAGCGCAAGACGCCTGCAGTGCTTTGCTAGACACACTTGTGGCTTTCTTCATCACAGTCTGACCCGACTTAAGTTCTTACCAACACTTTCCGAGTGTTTTGTGCTCTGGTGCCGCTGTAGCTGGGGGATATTTTCTTAATATCTTGGAAATTATTATTACCCCCTGCAAACTGCTCACAGACCCCAGTTGGGAATCACTGTACGATACTGTACACTGTGAATTTTTTTGACATGCTACATTATGACGTTTTTGGCTGGTTTTTTTTCAACATGCTATACTATGACATATCTCAACATGCTATACTTAGTGGTTTTCAGCTATTTTTTGTATACGTTATGTTTTGACATTTTTGGACATACTATACCATGATGCTTTCGGTTGTTTTTGTGACATGCTGTATTATGACTATTTCGGCTGATTTTCCAACACGCTATACTATGACATGTCTCAGTATGCAGGA
>NW_024704612.1:0-2855 GCF_008729295.1 Plectropomus leopardus | reverse complement strand
AGAATAACAACATTCACAGTCACGTTGCTGCTGAGTGGAGGAACACCAGAGTCTGTGGCCTGAACTTTAAACTGAAACGTTTTTATCTCCTCGTAGTTAAAAGACTGCAAGGTGACTATTTCTCCAGTCTCCGAGTTGACGTTTATGACTGACCCTATTATATTGTTTTTAGAATTATTATGAATCACTGAAAACGTTACTTTTGCATTTTCGTCTACATCGGGGTCATCTGCAGTTAGAGTGTAGATAACGGCACCTACGGGACTGTTCTCTTTGACAAAAATATTTATCAAAGGCTCTTTAAAAAGCGGTGCATTGTCATTGACATCCGACACGTGGACAGTAATAACGCTTGTACCAGATAGAGGCGGATCCCCTTCGTCAGTCGCTATTATTGTGACATTATATTGAGAAGCTTGTTCTCTATCTAGTGTTCCGTCTACAACCAACGAATAATGATTTTTATAAGTGTTTTTAATTGTAAACGGCACTGAATCAACTATTCTAACCTGAACAACGCCATTTTTATCTGCGTCGTTATCTCTCACTGTTATAAGTCCAACCATTGTGTCTATGGGTGCATCTTCCCTAACTACGTTTACTAGAGATGTTACTGAAATTTCTGGTGGATTATCATTAACGTCCGTGATTTCAATTAGTACTTTACAGTGAGATGCTCTTGGACTTGACCCTTTGTCTTTAGCTTGGACCCGTATTTCAACTGCGTTGCTTTTTTCATGGTCCAAATCACCTTTTACCGTAATCTCCCCCGTTAGGGGATTAATGGCAAATTTATCAACGTCGTTATCATTGTCTTGGTTTATAAAAGAATACAGTATTTCTCCGTTAAGACCCTCATCTAGATCTCGAGCATGCACAGAAATCACGGCTGCACCGTGCAGCGTGTTCTCGGGTACTGTGGCTTTGTACAGCGTCTTGTCAAAAATTGGTATGTTATCATTTACATCTTGAACATTAACGGTGATGTGTAACGTGCCTGATTTAGCAGGTTTCCCTCCATCTACAGCTGTCAGTGTTAGTTTGATTATAGGCTGTTTCTCACGGTCTACGGCTTTCTGCAGCACCATTTCAGCAGACATAGTCGGCTCTCCACCATTCTGTACATCCAGGGAAAAATGTTCATTTTGACTCAGCTTGTATCCTTTTACCGAATAACTGCCGACATCTGCATCGAATGCCTTCGGAAGTGCAAATCTCTCACCAGGAAAAGCCGACTCGGACACATTTAAAACAATCTCAGGTATCCGAAAAGAGGGTGCATTGTCGTTTATATCCAGAATTTTAACCTCAAAGCGATAGAGATTCAGCGGGGAGTTCACAATGGCTTCCACCTCCAGTGAGCACTTCACATTACGCGAGCAGAGCTCCTCTCGGTCTATTCTGTCTTTCACCAAAAGTATCCCAGTCTTAACATTTGCCTCAAAATACTGCGTATTAGGTCCTGAAATCTGAAAACCCCGAGATTCCAATTCTTGTACATCTAGATGCAAGTCTTTCGCCAAATTTCCCACAGTTGTACCGGGGCTCGATTCCTCCGTAACAGAATACACAATCTGTGCTGCTGCAAGACTCCATATGTGAGATACATGACATAAAAAATAAATCCAACGTCGGAAAATAGTCCCTTGTTGCATTCTGGCCATAGCCTGCTAAATCAGTCAATTCGTGAAATTCACTCCGGCGGTAACATTGCTGAGAAATGATACATCCAGACTGGAGCCACTCAGTACAGTGAGGCTCTTCTGTCCTGCCACGACGAACAAAGAATTACAAACCTCTCTATTAAACGAAAGGGAGGAGCGTCGCACATAAAATAAAGTGTTTTGACTCTGTGAGCCTATAGCGACATCTTGTGGTAATGTTGATGTCATAGGCAACAGCAGATTAACCCGATGAACACTTGTTTGGCATCAGTTTCTTTGTCTGCAGCCAGACACCATTCTCAAGCATTCAAATCTTTGAAATGTGAACAAAGTGGTTGGTTTCTTTCAAAAACACAGGGGGAAAAATGAAATCGGCAACTTGGCATGAAATGTCCCTCAAACTGCAAAAACATCAGTTAAAGGCGACAAAGAAATGACCTGAAAATTGCCTTATACAAAGAGAGAGAGAGAGAGAGAGAGAGAGAGAGAGAGATAAAATCAATGTAAATGCATCAAATAACTACAGAAAATTATAAGTTAAGGTTTAAAGTAAGTAAACTAGCCCACAGAAAGAGATATATATGTGTTATTATAATTATTGTAATTTTTTTAATTTAGTTTAGTTTTACTTTTCTTTCATTTTTTTGTTGCAAATTTCAGGTAATTTTCTTATAAATTATTTCTTATTTTCTCACAAATTTTGGGGGTAATTTCTTGTTGATCATTGCCTTCTTTCCATGTTTTTGAAAGAAATTAATCCAATTTGCTCAGGTTTCAGAGAGTTAACAGAGAGGATGATGTATTACATCTTAAGCCTAATTAAAGTAATTACTTGGATGGTCTGAATAGACATATTTAAGGAGAACTGAGCAATTAGCTGAATATCAAAAATGTCCTGAAATGTCCAAAAGTGTTTTATGCCAAACCTGGGCTAAAGTAAATGACCAACAGAACACAGAGGAACAAATTACGATAACAGCATTTTTAACTGTTTTACCTTTGCAATAATGGTATAGATGTGTATTCATAAAATGGCACAATGAGAAGACTAGATTACACACAAGTACAGAAATGTCAAATAGCTGTTGCTTATTTTCATAGAGGTATGTAGATGCTCAGCTGCTTCAGGAATCAAATCACACTGTGAGAAAGTAAACCCTTAAATCAGTCGCAGTCCTGTGTTTTATGTGC
>NW_024704611.1:0-1823 GCF_008729295.1 Plectropomus leopardus | reverse complement strand
TTGTCACCTAAACCTAACCATCCGTGACTTTGTCACCTAAACCTAACTATCTGTGCTGTTGCCTAAACACAACCACGTGCCACGTCATCCCATCATGTGCATTTGTTGACATCATGGTAGTAGCATCCTGGAGCATAAATAACAGACGTGGAAGGATACGTAATATGCGGAGGTGGAAGTCTTCTTACAAAGCTGCGACATGTTACGTGTTGGGCTGAAAACATATTGGCTAGACAAATTCATCTTGTGTTCATCTTTCTTTCAAGTTATAGTGGAATAGTAGTTTCTTCATCTAATGTAATATGAGTATATAAGAATATGTAGGTGGGGTACAGTAAAAGGGGAATTTAAATGATATCCCTTAAATGTGATTGGGATGCTAAAAGGTGGCTGTGGCTTAACAAATAGCTTGATATGGGTTGGTAGAGAGATACAGTACTGTAGAAAACCTAACCTGCATTGTCAGATCTGGAGAAGGAAGACGGGGAAGAATTGAAAAACTTAGACCTCGACCACATTCTTCTGGAAGCAAATGCGTTTTTTCCATCCTTCTATCATATTGCCTTTTTTTTACAGAGTTGGGGATTTTTACAGAATAATTATCACAGGGCTGCATTTAGCCAAATGACTCATCAGGCGTGGTCTGCAGTTTGACATGCCTGATGTTGTGTCTCCTCTGCAGTGGATGTGGCTTTTCTTCCAGTGGCAGTGATACTGTTCTTTTGGAGCCTTACTTTACATACTTTGCTGTTTGTAGAGTGAGAGAGCAGTGGCCCGGGGATTCCCACTATTAGATTAAGTTATTTAGTTATTAAATATAGTTTTTGATATTTAACATCCAAAAATCTCTTAAACTTTGGGATTGTGGGAAGGGATGCACTAAATTGACTCTGGGACTAAATGAATGAGCGTGTCTATTCTTAATTTGGTTTAAGGTTGTTTTCTTTTTTGACAACAATGCCTATTTGTTTGTACATTTAACTGGAAGCTTAAAGGGGAATTCTTCGTACTTACCACGGGTCTTAAAATCGCTCCAGTAGATCAGTGAGCCAGGAGCCGTGTCACATCAGTTTTAACATAATCCTGAATTTCAAAAGAATGGTCCAAAAACAACATTTAAAATGTTGAAAAAACTAAAACTGTGGTATGTTGCAAAATGCCATACTATAGAATGTGGAAAAATGGTTTAAAGAGTCATTGTTTCAGATATCAATAAAACTTATAGTATCACATTTAGAAGAATATTACAGTGTAGAATGTCAAAAGAATGATCCAGAAAGTCAACAATTAAAATGTTGAAAAAAGTTATACTATAGCATGCGGTAAAAACAGTAAAAAAAATGAATCATTCCAGATATCAATAAAATTTATGGTACGGCATTTTGAAGAAGTTTTATGGTGTAGAATTTCAAAAGAATGGTCCAAAAAGTCAACATTTGAAATGTTGAAAAAAAGTCATACTATAGCATGCGATAAAAATGGTGAAAGAAGACATCATTCTAGATTCCGCTAAAACTTATAGTACAGCATTTTGGAGAAGTTTATCATGTGGAATTTCAAAAGAACAGTCCAAAAAGTCAACATTTAAATTATAAAAGTCATACTATAGTATTGTGCAAAATGCCATACTATAGCAAGTCAAAAAATTCATCATTCCAAATGTCAAGAAAAGTCATAGTATAGCATTTTCAAGAACATTATAATATAGAATGTGGAAGAAACATACCAAAAAGTCAACAATTAAAATAAAAAACATGCCTGCCTGACACTTAGTACTGCTGATACTATTATTATTCATACTTATATTATTATTGAATACATAT
>NW_024704610.1:0-4482 GCF_008729295.1 Plectropomus leopardus | reverse complement strand
GGTCATGCCAGTGGACTGATGTACTGTAGTATTATATGCATAAGTTAACTGAGGAAGGTGTCGTGGCCAGTATCTCTTCTGGACTGGGGGCAGTGTACGCAACAAATCATGCAGTGTACGATTAAATCGCTCGCACTGACCATTACCCTGAGGATGGTATGGAGTCGTGCGGCTCTTCCGAACCTTATACACCTTGCACAACTGTCGGATCAGGTTACTCTCAAAGTTCCTTCCCTGGTCTGAATGGATGCGGTCAGGGGGGCCAAACAAATGAAACCAGTGCTTCACCAGAACATCGGCTACTGTACTGGCACG
Source organism: Plectropomus leopardus (assembly GCF_008729295.1). Lineage (NCBI taxonomy): Eukaryota > Metazoa > Chordata > Actinopteri > Perciformes > Serranidae > Plectropomus > Plectropomus leopardus. Next base: position 4,167 of record NW_024704610.1, on the reverse strand, counting down.
CTGATGTTTGGTGGGAATTGCCTGGGTGTATTTAGAAAATACATCTGTTAGGACTAGAACATTTTCTCTACCATTTGAGGCCGGCTCTAATACAGTGAAATCTATTGCCAGAATTTCATGTGGACGAGAAGCCTGTAGGCATCATCCTCAAGCAAACATTGAGGCAATACAAGCTGTTAGGTCTCCTTGCCCCCATCGGGTGAACTAAACGTGCGGTATAACACCTTCTCTTCCTCCCTCAACCGCCCCCATTGGCGAGCGAGCTCCCTGGTGCTCTTACCAAATCTCTCCCTTTCCTTTGAATCAGGTGGCCTAGCTTTTCTCCAGCAGGCCAAAAGTGGTCCTATAACTGGATCTTGCTCCTGTAGCTTAGCTAAACTCTCTTTGGAGCAACCTGGAAGGACAGAAATGTCAGACTGGACACACAAACTCCCCTCCTCACACTCCCTTTCCCCCTCTAAGGCCCCAGCTGCACCGGGCTCGCTATATTGTTGGGACAAGGCGTCTGCATTGCCATTTCGAGCCCCCAGACGATATTTTAAGGTAAGGTCAAAAGGAGCTAGCTGGGCTGCCCATCACTGCTCTACAGCCCCAAGTTTTGCTGTATCGAGGTGCTTAAGGGGGTTGTTGTCAGTATACACAGTGCAGGAGCCTCCCAACAAATACTCTCTGAACTTCTCAGACACTGCCCACTTGAGAGCAAGGAATTCTAGCTTCATAGAGCTATAGTTCTGCATGTTCTTCTCAGCAGGTCTGAGTGCCCTACTAGCATAAGCAACAGGTCTAAGCTTTCCTCCATGTTCCTGGGAAAGTACTGCTCCCAGCCCTGCATGGCTTGCATCTATATCCAACACAAATGGCATCTGGAAATCGGCATAGGCCAACACTGGTGCAGAGACTAATGCATTCTTAAGCTGACCAAACTTCTCTTCACATTCTGCTGTCCAGACTGAGGCCAATGGCTTCCTGGGGGTCTTACCCTTCTTCATACCTGGGCTTAGTTGTGCCACCACATGATGCAAAGGAGCTGCCATCTTTGCAAATCCTGCAATGAAGCGTCTATAATAACTGGCAAACCCTAGAAACGATCGAAGCTCAGCCAAATTGGTGGGGGTCTTCCAGTCCCTCACCACTGCTACCTTATCTGGGTCTGTTGCTACTCCATCAGCTGACACTACATGGCCCAGATATTTCACCTGTTTCTGAAAGAAATTACACTTTGAAAATTTTACTTTAAGCCCCTGTTTCTGCAGCCTAGAAAACACCTCCTCCAGTCTCTCCAAATGCTGCTGGATGGAAGAGGAGAACACAATTACATCATCAAGGTACAGTAAGACAGATTGATGACAGCAGTTTCCAAACATGCGCTCCATGAGGCGCTGAAAAGTACTAGGGGCATTGCACAATCCAAATGGCATCCTATTGAACTCAAATAGGCCAAATGGGGTGCAAAATGCTGTTTTTGCCCTGTCTTTTTCAGCAACCTCAACCTGGTTATAGCCGCTGGCTAAATCCAGAGTAGAGAACCACTTGGCTCCTACAAGCCCATCCAGTGACTCTTCAATCCTCGGCAGCGGGAACGCATCTTTCCTGGTTTTAGCATTCAAGCGGCGATAGTCTACACACAACCTGATTCCACCATCCTTCTTAAGCACCAGTACGATGGGAGATGCATATGGGCTACTACTTTCCCTGATTACTTGGCTATCCAATAGTTGTTTTATATGGGCTCTCACCATATCATACTGTGAAGGAAGGATGCGACGGTACGGCTGACGTACAGGAGTATCATCTAAAAGGGGGATCTCATGCTGAATCAAATTAGTGCAACCCAAGTCAGCTTCATCTTTTGCAAACAAAGAGTGATATTTATTAAGTAATGCTGCTGCCTGCTGTTGCTCAGATCTCTCCAGTCCCTCAAAAATAGGCATATTCCAGCCTTCCCCTTTCCTGTCCTCAACTCCAGCCTGAGACACTGAAGCTGTACACTCATTACTACTGGCATCCCTACCAAACTCAACGTGGGGAGTGTGCTCAGACAATACAGTTGCCATGCTCACTGTAGCTATAATCCTGCGTGGAGTCAGCCAAACATCAGAATAGCCTACATTAGTGACTGGTACATGTACTACCCCTCTTTCAGACACCACCAAGGCAGGTGAAACTAGCAGACCCTCTGGAAGTACACCCTCCTCTGTCCGTAATGGCTCTACTAAAAACTCCATGCTTTGCTGTGAGGGAGCCTTCGGGCATGTTACAGGAACCATTGTTAGTGTACCTGCAGCCACACACAGTGGGCTCTTACCTTTCACTCTCACTTTGAAGGGCTCAGGGGAGTTGGCTATTGTCTCCTTCACTTGGCAATGTCTGAGGGCTCGTCTCCACTCTGGAACCTCTGCTACCCCGGGCACGTCAAAAAGAGTGGCGCCATGCTGCACAAATAACTCATAATAGAACCCTTTAATCACATTCATTCTGAGGACTCCTGGAGTCTGCATTTTCTTATACTGCATGTGAGGGTCATCTGGATCTTTCACTACCAGGACCCCCCTGCGTGGCACACATTTTCCCAGTATAGTAATGTCCAACTCCAAATAGCCTAGATATGGCAACTCTAGGCCATTCCCTGCCCTAAGATCTAACCAACCACAGTCACGTAACTGTGCATCAGTTAGATAGCCAAATTGTTCATCAAAAAAACTCTTAGCAATCGTTGTAACCATTGATCCGGATCCAACAATGATGGAACCACAATTTCCCCCATTTTAACTTCTACTACTGGGCACTTGCTCACCAGTGTAGACATAACCGTTGGATCTGGTTCTGACTCAAGATTTGTCTCTAGATGTGTGTGACTTTGTTCACTAACAGGTTTTTGTTGTTCCAACTGGGTTGTTTGTCGTTCAGAGAAGGTTGCTTTAGGGAGGGCTGCAGTACAATAACGTGCTATGTGTCCTCTTTGATCACACCGAAAGCATCTAGGCTTCCCATCAGAGGTTCTTCTAGCTTTAGGTGGAGGCTGGGCCCCAGACTCTTGTTTTGAGGGTTGCAGTGCTTTCATCAGCAAGTCTAACTGCCTCTGTTGAGCTTCAATAAGGGCTTTAAGTTCAGAATAACTTGATTTACTTTCAGTTGGTTCACAAGAAGCTTGCACCTGAACTTCATTGGAGAAAAGTGAGTAGTTATCCTTTTGCTTAAATGACTGCCCTTCACACTGCGCTGTCCACTGAACAGCCTCCCTACGTACATCACGAATTGTCCACTCAGGGTTTAAGCGAACTTTATCTCTCAATCTTACACTCAGACTCTGATCTCTAACACCTTCACAGAATTGGTCACGCAGATCTCTTTGGGATTTGGACTTAGCAAGCTCATCTGATGCTACAATCTGGTCCATTAGGGACATTAGAGCATGAGAATAATCTAACAATGACTCTCCCTCGTGCTGTTTACGGTTAAAAAACCTGCGCTGAAGGGAGATTGCAGAGTGTGAACATCCATATACTTCTCTCAAAATTGTGAATATACCATTAACAGTCTCCCTTTCCTCTTTAGGAAGATATTTAACCTCTATACGAGCTGCCCCTTCCAAATGGTTATACACACAATTAACTTTTTCTTTTTCAGTAGGTTTCAATTGGATATGATTTTCAATCAGTTCAATCCATTCTTCAAGAGTAGGAGAATCTGCTCTGTCCAACTTGCCAGAAAACTTTGGTACCTTCTCACTCTGCTGAATGTAAACCACCCGAGTTCCCCCCTCAGTCTCAGCAGCAGTTGATTCAGCTCTGTCCATGACACTGCTTGATGGCCCAGGTGGGGACGTTGCTGAATGGAGTCTCTGCAGCTGCTGCTCCAGTTCATATATGCGCTGCGCCATGGCCTCTCTCTGAGTCTCCTCCATGATGTGGGGGAGCTGGGATGACAACTGCGCCTGTGGATCCTCTCGATCACGTGGTTCTGGCCCACCGCTGCTCTTGCCGTTTCACAAAAACAAAACAAACAAATAAACAAACAAACAAAAAAAATCAATCTTATAATTGCTTCCCCCAAAACTAACCAATACTGCTTTGCTAATCCTGCTGACAACGCCAAAATGTTACACCCGCTCAAGTACTAGTCTTTTAAAAAGGACAGTCACAGAGGTAAGTGATAGCGAATATTTAT
>NW_024704609.1:0-5439 GCF_008729295.1 Plectropomus leopardus | reverse complement strand
CTGTCTGTCACTCGCATCACACCTGTCACTCACATGTCACCTGTCTGTCAACCACATCACACCTGTCACTCACATGTCACCTGTCTGTCACTCACATCACACCTGTCACTCACATGTCACCTGTCACTCACATGTCACCTATCTGTCACTCGCATCACACCTGACACTCACATCACTCCTGTCACTCTCATCACATGTGTCACTCACATGTCACACCTGTCACTTACATCACACCTGTCACTCACACGTCACCTGTTTGTCACTCACATCGCACCTGTCATTCACATGTCACCTGTCACTCACATCACGTGTCACTCACATGTCACATCACATGTCACTCACATGTCATTTACATCACACTTGTCACTCACATGTCACACCTGTCACTTACCTCACACCTGTCACTAAAATGTCTCCTGTCTGTTACTCACATCACACCTGTTACTCACGTCACTTACATCAAACATGTTATTCACATCACACCTGACACTCACGTCACTTGTCACTCACATCATACCTGTCATTTACCTGTCACACCTGTCACTCACATGCCACCTCTCTGTCACTCACATCAAACGTGTCACTCACATGTCACCTGTCACTCACATTACTCTTGTCACTCACATCAAATGTGACACTTATGTCACACCTGTCACTCACATCAAACGTGTAACTCGTGTCACACCTGTCACTCACATGTCATCTGTCTGTCACTCACATCACACCTGTTACTCAAATGTCACTTAAATCACACGTCACTCACATCACACATGTCACTCACATGTCACACCTGTCACTCACATGTCATCTGTCTGTCACTCACATCACACCTGTTACTCACATGTCACACCTGTCACTTAGGTGACCCCTGTCACTCACATCACACCTGTTGCTCACATGTCACTTACATCACTCATGTCACACGTGTCACTCACATCACACGTCAACACAACACACGTTGTACATGACGCTCAAATCATTCCTGTCATTTACATGTCACGCCTGTCACTTACATCACACACGGCACATAGTCTCAGCGTGTCTGAAAGGTTGTTGATTTTCTGTCCTCTTCTGCAGCAAAAATACATCACCGAGTTCCAGCGAGAGAAAGAAGAGTTTGAGAAAAACATGACCAGATTCAAGTGAGTCCACCGCCAACCTCAGACCGACTTCACACCTGTTAACTCACAAGCTTCAGGCTGATGTCAGGCCTGATAACACACCAGCTTCAGACCAACTTCACCGTACACCTGTTAACAGGTCACTGTGAGGTGTGTTACTGTTAGCATGTGTTTAGTGTGTGTTTAGCGTGTCTAACATCAGCTGACCTGCAGGGAGGAACATCCGGAGCTGATCGAGGAGAGGAAGAAGTCCGACCTGCCGGAGAAACCCAAAACTCCTCAACAGCTGTGGTACAACCACGAGAAGAAGACCTACATGAAGCTCCACCCAGAGGTATACGCACACACACACACACACGCGCACACACACAAATATCACGTTAGTGGTGAGTGAATAGATGAAGGTGTGTATTTTGTGTTGTTTATGTGCATTGTTTATTGTGTGTTGTGTATTTTGTGTTGTGTATTTTGTATTGTTTATTGTGTGTTGTTTATTGTGTATTTTGGGTGCAGGTGAGTCAGAAGGAGCTGAAGGAGGCTCTGAGGAGACAGTGGTCCCAACTGTCCGACAAGAGGAGACTCAAGTGGATCAGCAAGGCCCTGGAACTCCAGAAGGACTACGAGGTACCAGAACCTGAACCTGGACCAGAACCAGACTGAACCAGAACCAGACTGAAACTTTTTGTCTCTGATCTGAATTCTGCTGCAACTTTAACATTTGTGTTTTTGTGAAAAAAATCTTTATAAATACAATGTTAAAGTGTGTGTGTGTGTTTGTTACTGTGTGTGTTACTCTGTGTGTGTGTGTGTGTGTGTGTGTTTGTTACTCTGTGTGTGTGTTTGTTACTCTGTGTGTGTGTGTGTGTGTGTGTGTGTGTGTGTTTGTTACTGTGTGTGTGTGTGTTTTTGTTAGCGCGCGCAGGGCAGTATGAGAGCGTATCATGAAGCTCATCCTGACGTGAACTCTGATGACCATGTCCGCTCGGTCCTCACCAAAGCAGAGAGACAGCTGAAGGACAAGTTTGATGGACGGCCGACCAAACCTCCACCGTGAGTCTGCATTATAGCTAACGAGCTAACGGCTAACAAGGCTGTAAATGGGACACTGCTCACCGATGAGATGAAAAATTGGAAAAAAGAAAACAGATGTGTCAGCAGATAATTGGTCACCCAAACTTTTGAAAGAAATAAAAGTTTTTAAAGAAAAAAGCTTTTTAAACATTTTTTCTTTGAAAATCACCAAAAATTAAAAAGAGAAAAGTCTGTCTCACCATCATCAAGAATGATCAGTGCTAACAGAGCGATGTGTCTCCACAGTATCGGGTACTCTCTGTATAGAGCGGTCGGTCTGACTGAGCGGTGCGTCTCTCTGTATAGAGCAGTCGGTCTGACAGAGCGGTGCGTCTCTCTGTATAGAGGGGTGGGTCTGACAGAGCGGGGCGTCTCTCTGTATAGAGCAGTCGGTCTGACAGAGCGGTGCGTCTCTCTGTATAGAGGGGTGGGTCTGACAGAGCGGGGCGTCTCTCTGTATAGAGCGGTCGGTCTGACAGAGCAGTGCATCTCTCTGTATAGAGGGGTAGGTCTGACAGAGCGGTGCGTGTCTCTGTATAGAGCGGTCGGTCTGACAGAGCGGTGCGTGTCTCTGTATAGAGCGGTCGGTCTGACAGAGCGATGCGTGTCTCTGTATAGAGGGGTGGGTCTGACAGAGCGGTGCGTTTCTCTGTAAAGAGCAGTCGGTCTGACAGAGCGGTGCGTCTCTTTGTATAGAGGGGTGGGTCTGACAGAGCGGTGCGTGTCTCTGTATAGAGCGGTCGGTCTGACAGAGCAGTGCATCTCTCTGTATAGAGGGGTAGGTCTGACAGAGCAGTGCATCTCTCTGTATAGAGGGGTAGGTCTGACAGAGCGGTGCGTCTCTCTGTATAGAGCGGTCGGTCTGACAGAGCGGTGCGTGTCTCTGTATAGAGCGGTCGGTCTGACAGAGCGTTGTGTTTCTCTGTATAGAGGGGTGGGTCTGACAGAGCGGTGCCTCTCTCTGTATAGAGGGGTGGGTCTGACAGAGCAGTGCCTCTCTCTGTATAGAGGGGTGGGTCTGACAGAGTGGTGCCTCTCTCTGTATAGAGGGGTAGGTCTGACAGAGCGGTGCATGTTTCTGTATAGAGCGGTCGGTCTGACAGAACGGTGCATTTCTCTGTATAGAGCGGTCGGTCTGACAGAGCGGTGCGTCTCTGTATAGAGCGGTCGGTCTGACAGAGCGGTGCGTGTTTCTGTATAGAGCGGTTGGTCTGACAGAGCGTTGTCAAGTCAAGTCAAGTCAAGTCAGTTTTATTTATAGAGCCCATTATCACAAATCACAGTTTGCCTCAGAGGGCTTTACAGTGTACGACATCCCTCTGCCCTTAGACCCTCACATCACCCGAGGAAAAACTCCCCAAAAAGAACCCCTGAACGGGGAAAGAAAGAGGAAGAAACCTCAGGAAGAGCGGTAGAGGATAGTGAGGGATCCCTCTTCCAGGACGGACAGGCGAGCAATAGATGTCGTAAATAGCAAATGAAATACAATCATGGCAAAAAAGGAAAGAGAAAGAGAGAGGGTGGGGGAGAGGGGGGGCACAGCAATAATGGAAACAGATGCATGTCATATTACAATAATGGTAGGTGTGAAATTAGTAATTGCTCTCTATGATGATGTTGTGTCTCCACAGTAACGGGTACTCTCTGTACTGCGCGGAGCTGATGGTGAACATGAAGGACGTCCCCAGCACAGAGCGGATGGTGCTCTGCAGTAAGCAGTGGAAGATGATGACGCAGAAAGAAAAGGACATGTTCCAGAAACGCTGCGAGCAGGTCAGTGACATCACCATGACATCACCATGAATAACATCACACCAGGATTCAGCTGCTCTTATTGTGAAATATGCCCTCACTTCCTGTCTGTGTGTTTTCAGAGGAAGAAGCAGTATGACATTGACCTGCAGCGCTTCCTGGAGGTACGTCCCCAGAGACAGTCTGTAGAGCGGGGACACGGGGTGCCACCATTACAGCATGACAGGGGGGCAGCGGCCACAGGCTGCAAGCACATACATAACTCTGGGACGTTTTCTGGGATTGTAGGATATTCGTGTCTCCGCGGGGCCCTCGGTGTTGATGCTGTTTTCTCTCTGACACATTTTGGACAATTAAAGGACAAAAACTACTTTATTTTTACTGTCAGTTAGAGAATGGTTGGGGGGCCACCTGGGGCCCTGTCAAGGGCCAGATTTGGGGCTTGAGTATCAGTGGGGGGACATTAATTGTCTCCTTCACAATAAACTGGAGGAAGGATTTAAAGACTTCAAATTTGTCTTCAGGGTCACACAGGATTTTATTCTGAAAGGCTTCATTAGGCAGTGGGAGACTTCCTGAAGTCAAAGCAGAGTTTGACTGTTCTGGCTCAGAGTGTCTCAGTGTGTCCTCAGTCTGTCTCGTTGTGTCTCAGAGTCTCCCTGAGGAGGAGCGAGACCGGGTCCTGGGTGAGGAGAAACTGGGCGGAGCCAGAGTGGGAGGAGGCGTGGCCGCCAGCCCCCACAGAGCCAAGTCTCCATCTGTCAAGGTCTGCACCTCCTTCATTATGCCTCCTTTACCCCTTCCTCTTCCGCTTCCCTTCCTCCTCCTTCTCCTCCGTCTTTACCCCACCTCCTCCTTTTTTACTCCTCCTCCTTCTCTACTCCGCTCTTCTCCTTTTTACTCCTCCTCGCTCTTCCTCTCCTCCTTCTTTCCTCCTCCTCTTCTTTCCTCCTCCTCCTTCTCCTTCTTTACTCCTACTGCTCCTTCTTTACTCATCCTTCTTTAGTACTCCTCCTCCTCCTTCTTCTTTTCTCCTCCTCCTCCTCGTCCTCTTTCTTTGCTCATCCCTCTTTACTCCTACTCCTCCTTCTCTACTCCCTCTCCTCCGCTCTCCTCCTCCTTCTTTATTCCTCCCCCTCCTCCTTGTTTAATCCCCCTTCTTAACTACTCCTCCTCATCATCCTCCTTTACTCCTCCTCCTCCTCACCTGTTGCCAGTGTTTCTCCTCCTCCCAGGAGCGCTGTCGAGAGGCGGAGCCAGAGACGTGGACACCTGCAGGAGCACCCAGAGAGCGGCGGGACGGGAAGAAGGCGGCGAAGCTTCCGGAGACACCGAAGACGGCGGAGGAGACATGGCAGCAGAGTGTGATGGGAGACTTCCTGTCCAAATACAGAGTGAGCCCGCCCACTTTCTTCTTCTCTATTTTAATGTCAGTCATCTGACACACCTGTACATTCACACCTGTACGTTCACACCTGTACGTTCACACCTGTAC
>NW_024704608.1:0-5058 GCF_008729295.1 Plectropomus leopardus | reverse complement strand
AGTATGGCAAAAATGTCAAAATATGACATGTTCCAAAAACAGCTGAAAATCTCATTCAACCACATAAAATAGCCTTTCAAGACACGGTAAAGGAAGGTATGTTAAAAAAAAGGGGCCAAAAATATCATAATTTGGCTTGTTGAGAAAATCACCAAAAATGCAAGGCTATAGTATGGTAAAAATGTCAACAAATATAGCAAAACAAAAATAGCTGAGAACCTCAATAAACCACATAAATTAGTCTTTCAAGACACGCCACAGCATGGAAATTTTCAAAAAGGGCCAAAAACACCATCATTTTGCATGTGGAAAAAATGTCCCATAATACAAGGCTTTAGTATGGCAAAAATGTCAATCCATTGCATGTCCCAAAAACAGCTGAAAACTGCTAAAAACTGCATAAAATAGCCACCAAAGACACGCCATGGCATAGAATGTTGCAAAAACGAACCAAAACACCATAATATAGCATGTTGAAAACATGACGCAAAATGCAAGGCTATAGTATGGCAAAAATATCAAATGTCAAAAAAATGACATGTCCCAAAAACAGCTGAAAACTGCATGCAAAAACCACCAAAGTCATGCCATGGCATAAAATGTTGCAACAACAGCCATACATCTCTAATATGGCATGTGGAAAAAAAAAAAAAAATGTCAGGCTATAGTATAGAAAAATTGTCAAAATATGACAGGTCCCAAATTCCTTTACTTTTTCCAGCACAGTCCTGCATATATAACTAAATCATTTTTTGACAATTTAGACAGGATAATATCCAAATTCCTTTGGGGAAACAGACCAGCTCATATTCGAACTGCAATTCTACAGGCCCCCTTAAAGAGACGGAGGTCTAGCAAAAAATTCTGTACTGGATGCAAGGTGAACATGACTCGCTGCCCACCTGGGAATACTTGGAAATAGTTGCCTCACACCTCTCATTGTGCTCTGCCTTATGCTCCCAACTCCCTCTTCCAGCTGTCCATGTGAGTACCAACCCAATCATATCTACTTCTCTGAAAATATGGACCCAACTTAGGAAACACTTTGGTTTACATCGTCTTTCTTTGCTAACCCCGTTGCTCAAAAACCATGGTTTCAAATCCTCAAATATAGACCTGGCATTTAAAATATGGCACAATAACAAAATAATTAGAATCAAATAACTATAAAAGGATGGCTTCTTCTCATCTTTTGCAGATATTGCATCTAAGTTCCACCTGCCAAACTCTTACCTCTTCCGTTTTTTTTCCAAATCAGACACTTTGTCAAAAACACAATTCCCTCACTTTCCAAATCGTCCCCCTGAAACCCTAACCGACACCCTGTTATCTGCAGACCCCAATGGGAAGAAAGGCATTTATCTATATACAAATCCTTCCAGGCTAGTACCTCAGTACCTCTCAACCTAACCAAGCCCACCTGGGAAAATGACCTCACCATGCCGCTAACAGATCAACAATGGACCTCCACGTTAAAGCTGGTCCATTCCTCCTCTACATGTGCCCGCCATTGTCTGATTCAATGTGAAGTTCTCCACAGAACCCATTACAGAAACGCAAGAATTTATCCCACTGTAAGTGATGCCTGTAACAGATGCAAACAATCTCCTGCTAATCATTCTCACATGTTTTGGTCCTGGCCTATGTTATCATCCTTCTGGGTGAGTATTTGACACCATAAGTAGAGCCTATGGCCAACCCATTCCCCCTAATCCATTATCAGTCATTTTTGGCATCCCTTCTGATACTCAGCTCTCGGCTGCAGCACAGCGAGCCCTGGCTTTTAGAACCTTATTAGCTCGTCAACTGATCCTGCTTGTCTTGAAGCTACCCCGCCCTCCATAATACAACAACTGGGTAAAGGAAGTCCTTTACAATCTGAAACTTGAGAAACTTAGGCTCTCTTTTAGTGGCTCTATCAAGAAATTTCAAGATACATGGAACCCCTTTCTGGAGTTCGTTGATTCCCCCAGTGTGTCTCTGAGCTCAGTGGAAGATTAAGCCCCTCTACCCATTGCCCTGTCACAGTACATGACAGTACACCTTCTTTTTTCCTTTTTAAAAAATATATATACACATTTCTGAAGTTATTATTATTATTTTATTTATGTAGATTTTACTCATTTATTTACTGTTACTATTCTTTATTATGATTTTAATATTTATTATTATTATCAATTTATTTTTACATGTCTGTGTGTGTGTGTGTGTGTGTGTGCATAAAACTGCATAAAATAGCGTGCCAAGACACAGCATGGCATAGAATATTGCAAAAAAAAAGGCAAAATATGACATTTCCCAAAAACAGCTGAATACTGCATAAAATAGCATTTTAAGACACCTAACAGTATAGAATGTTGGAAAAAAACGTCCTAAAAACCCATACCATAGCACGTCGAAAAATGGCTGAAAACGACATAGTATAGCATGCAAAAAATGTCAAATTTTGATATGTTGAAAAGAAGGAAAAAAAACTTTATAATATAGCAGGTAGAAAAATGGCTATTAAAGACTTAGTTGTAGCTGAAAACGACACATTAGAGCTTGTAGAGACATGTCATAGTATAGCATGTCTAAAAAAAAGGCCAAAAACATCAAGACATAGCAAGTTGCCAAAATGGCCGAAAATGACAAAGTATTGTATATTGAAAAATGGCAGATTTTGACATGCCAAAAAAATGTCTGAAAACGAAACATTATAGCTAGTAGACACATCATAGTATAAAAACGTTATAATATAGCATGTCCACGAGTTGCAACCTCCAAATTCAAAAGTGTTTTTCAGTGAGAACCACTAGTATAGTATGTTGTCCAAAATCATGAAAAAACATCATAGTATAGTATGTCGTCAAAAATCATTAAAAAACATCATAGTACAGTATGACAGGCAAAATCGTGAAAAAACCTCATAGTATAGTATGACGTCCAAAATCATGATAAAGCGTCATTGTATTGTATGTCGCCCAAAATTATGGAAAAACAGTATAGTATAGTATGTTGTCAAAAATCTTTAAAAAAAAACCTCATAGTATAGTATGTTGTCCAAAATAGTGAAATAAAGGTCATACTTGGTAAGTCGTTCAAAATCATGAAAAAATGTGTTGACTTGGCCATGTGCTCCTTAACAGCTAAACATCTACACGGGAGGATGTCAAAAAGTCAGCGAGACAAATACAAAAAAAGACCAATACTTACTTTGAATCAAATATGATTCAAGTTTAATATTTTGCCAAATCATAAAATAGAGTCCTAGTATAATATGTCATTAAAATCATGAAAATAAAGTCATACTAAGGTATGACTTTATTTAATGATAAAAAAAACAAACATCATAGTATAGTATATACAGTATATAATGTTAGAATTTCATAGCACACTGTGTCATAAAAAGTCATGGTATTTCATAGTACAGTATGTTAAAAACATATATCTCATAAAAAAGCCATACTATGTTGCAAAAAGTCATAGTTTACAGTAAAACACTGGCTACTAAACTGACTTATGACAGTTTTTCAAAAAGACATGAAAGCAGGCTCGTTAGTAGAAATACCGTCCTTCGACCACACAGCCTAAGTCTTAAACGATAGATTTCTCCTTTGGGATCAATATCCCAAGATGATGACACAAGGAATGACATTGGTACGCGGTTCAAACAAACCCTCTGTCACACTCAGCTCAAATAGATTGGATAGTGTAGATGGGAAAGACGATTTGTCTCTCTTCCACTGTCTTGACTCAACCTTTATTTCACACTGTATCTTTCTCCCTGTGCATATTTCTTGTTACCACACCTCACACTTTTTTTTTTACCCATAGGCTACAGTTCCTCTACACTCCCTCTCACCACTGCTTCACCCATTCAATGTAGATCACCATTTAGGATTGCCAGAGCCACTGATGCAAGCGCAGGGGTGTGCCATATGGCATATATCACGATTTTTTTAAGGCAGGATCGCAATCACGATTTTATCGCAATTCTTTTTCATTTTGGATTTTAAGACTACTGTGTATGTGGCTGAACAGTACAGCCAAGCTAATTTCCCAATTTAAAAAATATAGCCCTAAAATAAAAAAAAGAACAGCAATATTTAGGCCAAAGTACCTTTTTGAACAGATTTCAGACAGATCTGTGTGTGCAATTTTGTTTTCCACCATTTTGATGGGAACCATATCTTTTGTCAGGTAAAATATGATCGATGATGAGATTTTTTTTTGGGGGGGGGTGTCTATTTTCATCTATGACTACATGACCCACTTGTGAAATAAAGCGGGAGGGGAAACAAAGCCAAGATTCTACGGTTTGCTATGATTGGTTTATATGTGTATCTATAGGGAAGGCATGAAACGGACAGGCAAATAGTGTGCTTCAGCTGCCCTTGCAAAGTATGTACTGTTGCATGCAGTATGCACACAATCAGGACATACTACTTCTTCATAATACTGCACCCTGAACGTTGACCCTCTTTCTCATATAACCGTTAACATGGAGATTAAAATTTTTAAAAAATCGCCATTTTCTCTATCATTGTTATTTTCATTTATTTTTGTTGGTGGTTATCTGTGTGATTTTCTTTGTTCACTTAAACAATATATATTGCTTTTATTACCATGGGACTGGTCATCAGCCACTTGAGTGCACTCATTGGGCTTCTGTCAGCTGTCAACCAGCTGTCAAGATGTGATTAATCTGCAGCTGCACAAAGGATTGTGGGTAAAGAATAGCTAGAAAAGCATGCTGGCTTGCATGGTGCAAAATGCGACCAGATGAGGTTGGACATCTTGGTATTTTTGGCATACTGCATTTCAGATACTTTGTATTGGGACATACAAAATCTTTTTCTGGCATACTAAATAGTATGGTAGTATCGATATTGGAACACAAGGTAGGTTAAAACTCCCTAACCTTTTTCCTTCAGGAATTTATTTATTATCACTGAGTACACTGAGGACATAAATTAAAAGAACTTTTGAAAATAAGGCCTGTGGCCACAGGCCCCCAAATCACTACATCTGCCGCTAGTAGTAGTAGTAGTAATAATAATTAATAAATAAATTCCT
>NW_024704607.1:0-1144 GCF_008729295.1 Plectropomus leopardus | reverse complement strand
CTGAGGTTTCTCTTCATCATCTTCACTCTTCACAGGGACAGGAGTGAATGGGAACTTGGTGATATCAGCCTCCTCCAGACCTTGAAGCTGCTCTCCCTCCTGACTGCTCCACAGCTCCTCCTGCTCCTCTTTAATGTGTGGGGGCTCTGGGTCCTCCTGGTCCACCCTGTCGGGGGGAACCTCTTCTTTAACCACCAACAGCTGCAGGAGGTCTGCAGGAAACTCTGAAACACACAAACACACATTGAGACAAATTGTGATTTCATGTTATCTCGGTGTGTAATGTTCATCTCTGTTTGGCGTTCAGCTGAAAAGCAGCTTGCTTTGGTTCAAAAAATCCTGTGAGAAAGGAAACTACCCTAAGACAGATTAGGTCTACACCTGTAGATACAAGTGGAACATGACTTAATGTCTCCACCACAGCGAGGCTGTAAATCCATGTTCGGCGTGATGGCCTTTTTAAAGACACATAAAAGCTTCAGAGAACACAGCGGGGGATTAACTGGCGGATTTTATGCCTGAGAACTAAACCTGAAAGTCTCTTAGGCTTGTGCTAAGTTCCCCCCGTGGACATGGGTTAGGGTTAGGGTTAGGGTGATATGTGACCCGTAACATTTAACTAAGCCAAAAAAGAGAAGAAGCTCTTCTTTCTTTGTCCTTGACCTCCACAGAGGTGGGTTGAGGCAGTAGCTCTCTGAGCACGCCTCCTCAGGCAGCCATGCTAAACTTAATAGTCGAGGTCACCTGATAAGTTGGTGCCTGCAGCAGAAACAGAGCTGGCAACATAGTTTATCAAGCAACAAGAACAAAGCCGAGTTATCACAGAACTGCTAACTCTGTCGGGACACAAAGAGCAACCTCCTCTGACCTGCACCACTGAAACACAGCAAAGACTGAACCAGAACCACCAGCCTTCTGAGCCAGGCTCCTCCGCAACGGACAATCAGCGGCTAACAAGCTGCACGGCAAAGCAACAAAGCTTCCCTCCATTCATGAACTGATAGCGTACCGACTGGGCGCAGCATTCAAGACATTTGTCACTGTAACAAGTTTTGATTTAATGTTTTGTTGTTGTCACCTCAATGTAGTCACATTAAATGTCAGTTTGATCAGATCGTTGCATGAGAGCAGCAGCGATAATGTG
>NW_024704606.1:0-3702 GCF_008729295.1 Plectropomus leopardus | reverse complement strand
TTTTTTTCCTGTTTGAAAGAAATCAAAACAATTTTCTCAGGTTTCAGAGGTTTAAATGTCAGTAAAAGGTGTCTAAATGCAGCACAAGAAAACTGAAGTCAATTCAGGTGCTAAAGGTTTGAATGCAAAACTTATTTATGAGCTGAATCCAAACTTCACTTCTTCAATTCTCACGTTGCTTTCGGTGTCGGGCTGTGACTAATTCTAGATTGCATGAATATGGCGTGCCACACTTTACAATTTTCACCATTTCAAAATAACAGTTTGTGGCGTAAAGTGTGTTAATCTGAAAAAAATGCTGCTTGGTGTTGGACTGTTCACTCTTAAAATCTGTAATGCCTGTGGGTGTCTTTGCTTGCTTGCCTTTTGACTTTCTTTCTCTTTTTGTCTCTTCTTTTTCCCACAATTCACCACCTCCTCTTCCCTTCCCACTGGCCCTATAACACCTTTTTTTTTTTTTTTTTAACCTTGATTTCATTACTAATTTTCTGTCCCATCCATTAACACGCACACACACACATTCACACAATAAGGTGAAGACCTGGAGCGCAATGACGGTTCAGCCGCAAGGCCTTATTACATGTCCTCAACTCTTCATGAGATTCTGTGGAAGAACGCGGCGGAGGATCCGTCTCCGTCTCCTGCTCAGCAACAGGATGACGAAGACGTGAAACGACGCGCTCAGGAGGAGGACGCAGCTTAGAGAAGTTTTGTGGGCAAAGACAGATTTGCGGACATAACAAAACCCATGCAAGACTTTTTTTTTTTAAGTGTTAAAGACTCTTAAATGACCGTAAGGAGCTGGAACTTTTTCATTGGCCGTCGGAAAATTCTCCTTTGCACTTAACCCGCTCACCTCACAGAGGCCGACTGTGGTGCAGATTCAGAGCGCCAAGCCTTAAAAGTGGAGATTCAGTGTTTATTTTATTCACAGCTGCAGATATTTATTTTTACCTGGAAACTTTTCAACTCCCGTAGTGTTTCCAAATGGTGTTATTGTTAGCGCCACCGTCTCAAAGACGACCGTATCGGTTCACTGCCACTGGCCAACTTGAAGCCGTTCATGTGCCTAATTTACAGCGTTAACATCGGGCTGTTTGCACCTTTGACTTTAAATTGTTTACAGATAATACGATCAGAGCCACATGATCTTTAGTGTTACTCCTTTAGGATGCTGCACTATCGATGCACTTTAATTTCTGTTGACACCAAACAGTTTTTTATCTGTTTAACTGAATACTGGCGATTTTCTTGAGGTTAGCTGCTCTGTAGTTTGTTATGTTGAAGTTTTTACTGCAGTTTTGCATTCAGTACTCTTTATAAAGGAATGTGTCCTTGGCAGTGATATTGGTTTAATAAAGTGTATTTGAGGCAACAAGTCTTTATGAAGTAATTTAAAGGGATAGTTTGGATTATTTTGGGGTGGAGTTGGATGAGGTTTATAGCCATAGTCAGTATATTGGGTATAGCAGGTGGCAGTTTGGCAGATTGGAGAAGCTCAGCTTTGTTCTGTTGTCTTACAAAAAGTCCCACCCAAAATATTCTCAAACAGTTTAAGTGCACGCTTTATTAGCAGTATTGTCACCGCTTTTTATTGATATCGGCTCGTTACGACAGGAAAGACGTTAACGCTTTCGACTCAATTAACAAAAAAAAGCAAATTTCTCTCTCTGAACATGGGAGTTATTGGGAGACCGGTTAGTTATTTTGTGTTATGGAGTCTGTCTGACAGTAAGAAAAAGCAGTTAATATATAAAAAAAGCGTATACTTCACCGGATACTACTTTTTTTTTTGTATCTAAAGTACATTTTGCTGCAGCTTAACCTCTGCTGCAGTCCTCCTGCCCGCTTTTTCAAATGGCGGTGTGCAGACTGACTTCTACTGTATATAATAGACTGGATAAGTGCTCCATACAACGTCGCGTAAAAAAATCTGAACTATCCCTTTAAAGTCATTAAATGGATGCACATTGTTGGTGATTGTCTAAACTATCTGATCAAAACTATAAATATTTATTAAATGCAAGATTTTTCTTTTCGCGGAACAAGAAACAAAATAACTTTGGTCCTTTAGATTTACGGATATTAATTATTAAGCTTGAACCTCATTTTAAAAGTCTGTGGCTCTAAGGACAAAAGTTTAATACTGTTTTATTCAATCTCTTTGCAGTGGAAGATCTTGAGAGGAACGATGGCAGTGCAGAGAGACCCTACCTGATGCCCGAGAGCCTCCGCAAAGTCTTGAATAAGAAGAACAAGAGCGAGCCGGCTCAGAGCACCTGACCGTAGAAGCCTCAGTGAGGTGAGACTGTGGGCTAAACTGGTCTTTGGGGTTTTCCTCTGTGGACTCGGACAATATGCCATCAGTCACCAGGAGCCTACAGGTGACAATCAGTAGTGTCATTTTTTTTTTTAAACCAAATTTTTCAGTCCCACGTTTTTCATGAATCCGACCCTTCAGTTTTTTCATGTCGGAAATTCTTTTTAGAGCTTTATGGATTTTTTAAATTTCTGTTTTGAACGCAGATAACACCCATACACATTTTTAGTGTTGTAAATTTTATTTTATTTTTTTTTATTAAAGATGCAACTTACTTTAAGCATGTTTTTTTTTTTATATTTGTGCCTTACATGAAGGTAAGATCAAATGTAATCTACTAAAGTAATAATATGTCTCTGCGCTTTATTATTGTGTAATCTTATGTTATATTTGAATAAATATTTAACCTTGTTACCAAAGCCATAAAAGTGATACTCATGCACAGTGGAGGTCATTTGCACCTACAGTAACTCCTGGATAAAGCATCTGATGCTGTGATGCAACTTTAATCAGTGAGAAAAAGTAACTGAAACAAAATCTAAATTTATATTATTCCTGATGTATAGGGTTAAACTTTGGTGCTTATTCGATATTTGTAGAGTTGAATTGAAAATGTTTTTGAAATAAAACATAGTTTTGTACATAATTATGTGAAGCTGCCTGTTTTAACAAAATATAAATTGGCTCGAAAATCCTGCACTTCAGTAAAAGCAATGATACAACTTGGCAAGGAAACAAGTTTAAACCCTTCGTTCAAAACCTTAATTAAAAGTTCTGTTTGCATTATAACTATAAAAAGATACAATTGCCATGCATGCTTATAGGTGATTTATGGATATTTGATGACATTCTAAACAATGATTAGAAACAAACTTTTTATAAATAATTATACTATGTTTTTTTCGCCATACTATGCTATAATGTTGTCGACACTTTAAATATGAAACTATGAATTTTGTTTAACATACTATACTATGACTATATGACAACCCTATGACATACAATACAATGAAATATTGAATATACCAATGAATATAACATATACTTTTAAGACATGTTGTTTATTTTTCAATGAAATACAATATAATATTAGCTTTATGACATAACATTTTTTTAATATGAACATATATAAAGGACATACAAAATGATTTTTTTTTTTTACTTAATAATAAAAATATAATGCCCTTTTTAAATACATGTTATACCATGACAATTTTTGTGACAAACTTATACTTTTGAAATTATATGCTATATTATTGTATAACTGTCATGTGGTCATGACAAAACTTCATACTTTGGTATCTGGTCCAAAATCATGAAAAAACATCACAGTATAGTATGTCATCAAACATTATGAAAAAATAGTCACAGTATAGTATGGC
>NW_024704605.1:0-1837 GCF_008729295.1 Plectropomus leopardus | reverse complement strand
ACTGAAGCAAACGTATGTTGCAACTTTAAATAACTGCCCTCTGATTTATGTTTCTGCTGCTTCTGCTCTCAGCTGGCCTTTCTCTCCATTTCCTTTGAATTGTTAAACTGCTGTATCTCTTTGCTCAGGTCTTAATGTCTCCTCTCTGTCATCTCATTAACTTAAATGTTATGCCCAGCCATGTTTTTATCACCCGCTTCATATTGTGCAAAACTGTGAACAAAAGAAGAGCATGGAAGAGCAAATGGGCTAGAATGAAAGTGGACAATAGACCACAGACGTAAAAGGTTAAAAGGTCACTTCAGTTGTGACCCCTGCGGCCAGTTAGCAGCGATGTGGTCTGTGCTGCCACCACCTCAGCAGCTTGTTATGGCTGGTCAGGTCACCTCTTTCTGCCCTCTCATTTAGCCAAACACGGCAGGTTTACAAAGTATAAAAATATATGTGGATAAATAAAAAATAATGTTGCATTTAAATGTATTTGAATGCCAGAAAATATGCTTTTTCCCATGTCCTCTTGTTACTTTCTTTCTTTATGTCTTTGCTATTTCTCCACTTATGCTTAGTGACACAGCGTGACCTTCCTCCAGTACACAAGCTGGCTCCCAGAGCCTGCAGAGACCTTCACAATATTGCTTTTGAACAGGGTCCAATAAACAAACAATTACAATAGAGGAAGACGTATCAGGCTGAATTGCTTCACGATGGTGAAGCGTTTAATTTCTGATTTCACAGTCTTTTGGAAGAGGGGACAGGGGGCCAAGCCAAACAGCAGTCACTTTCCCAGGGACACACACACACACACACACACACACACACACACACACACACACACACACACACACACACGCACACACACGCACAGACACACACACACACACTGCTTCTCTCATTCACACACACACACATGCACACATTGTTAAATCCATGCCCTACTGTTTTTGAACGGCCTGTAATAACGTCTCGCAGCCCTCATGTCATGGCTCCCATTTTCAATTTAATGTATAGATGTAATGCATTGTGGCCTGAGGAAAACATCCATCTCTATCTTGGTTTTTACATGCTGCTCATAACTGAATTGCATATTGAATAATTCAATTTGCAGCCATATATAATCACTACATATTGTGGAGAGTAACCACAGTTTCAATACTCACCTAATGGATTGATTCAGTTATAACGGTGGGCTGGAGTAAGTAGTTTTCCTACTGGCTTGTCTAACCGCAGTGTAGCCATAAAGACCAACATTAAGCTACACACAGATCAATACATACCACTGGAAAGGAGGTGGGGGAAAATATCTTGAGTAATATCCTGTTGAAGCCGTTTCCTAAGTGAAAGTTAAATGTTAAAGGATATAAAACATCCTTTGATAAAGATTCATTCATGTTCTGCTGCAGTTATTACACTAATCTGAATCTGACTACAGCAGTAGTTCCCAACGCTGGGCTGACAACATGAATCAGGTCGGTCCCAAGATAAGATAGGACAGAAAATGGGAAAAGCAAATCTGCTACACAAAATATGTTTATTTTATGTAATTTTTCCTCTTTTTTTTTATTGTAAAACACTGATTGTTTTATCCCTTCAGGTCTCTAGAAACAAATTGTGATTAAACAGTCTGAGAAGATTACATCCCTGATTGAAATTTTTGCAAATCATAAACATTTTGTATACAACCTTTGATCTACAGCTACTTTATATTGTAGTATAGCTTAAATATTAACCCTTTGAAACCTGTATAGACATCTGTTTTCTTGTGCTGCATATTTCACAAGTATTTCAACCTTTAAACTTTGAGCAAATAGGTTTGACTTCTTTAGATAAAGATAGGAAA
>NW_024704604.1:0-2929 GCF_008729295.1 Plectropomus leopardus | reverse complement strand
CACATCATAGACATGATTAGGGACGTTGAATGGGAGAAACAGAGAATAAATGGAGGCTAGGAGAGAAGGAGGAATAGGAGGAGGAGTGTCAGAATTGGTCTTGGGTGGGAAGGAGTAATGAGGAAGATTTGAAAGGGTGGGAGATGGATAAAGGATAAGGACTAGCAAGCGAGCAGAAACTATGTCCAGATCGATTTACATGTCTCTGGCATTGATCAAATTCCCCTGTGTAGGGAATTTACCTCCTCTTCACAAAGGATGACTGATGCAGTGATTATCAGAAAAACCTGCTGTGCTGACTGTGTATCCATGTGTGTTTGCGTGCCTGCGTTTGTGTATTTGTGACATCCGCAGGGTGCAGGGAAAGTGATAAACAGAAAGATGAAAGTAAGAGAGAGATAACTTTTTTGCAGTATTTTGACTGGAATAGAATCATACAAAGATGATTTTATTTTGAGTTTTCTTTTGCTCTCAGTGGGACTAGCTCAGAAGTGGGAGATAACACGACTAACACACACGTCCCATCACCAAATACTGTTAAATCCATCACCCTGTGCCTTTTCCATCAATTTCTAGTCCAATTTTGGATAAGCAGCTTCTTCCAAGAGAACATGTTAATGCCGTTTTGAAGGTATTGGCCATGCCATTCACAGGAACAGCACATGAACACGCAACTTGGGACAAAGTTGACTCTTAGCACACTTTCACACCTAGTTTGAAGCAGTTGTTCCCAAACAGGAAGCGTTTCTCCCCTTGGTCAGGTTCATTTGGGCAGATGCAGAACAAAAAAAGTCAGCCAAGATCTCCTAGAAGTGGTGATCTCGGATCGCTTCCAATTGAACCCTAGAGCGGTTCATTTGTGGTGTAAAAGAAAATAAACCAACCACTGGATTTTATGATAGGTGACATGTGATTTTAGCATAATTTCAACAACCGAACAAAATGATTCCATCTACTGATCGTGAAATCTTTCTGCAGTCTCATAATTGATGCTGCAACTGATCCTGCAACCCTAATAACATGCGATCAATTAACAGTCTAATAATAGATGCCTAATAATGCTTACAATCAGTTTCATCAGTTCATCATGAGCTCTTGGCGACACCAAAGAACATAAATATAAACACTCTATAAGCATTTAAATGCTGTATGAACTTCTGTCAGTCATAATTGTCTAATCAGTGAGTTATTAGTCAATGTTTACTACTTTTGATTGTTTGTAAAAAGTCTGTGTGAACATGAACCGAACCAGAACTAAAATGCAACAATGCATCATTTTTTCCCCTCGGCCTGGACCAAATGAACCGAACTAAAGGTGTGGAAGCAATGTTAGTGACCAATTTGACCAATGTTTTGTGTGTTTGCCCTTGAAACTGATCTCCTTCCTTCCCAGCTACAAAGACCGATATACAACGCTCTAGAACAACTAAACGCCTAACCATTTTCATACATGTGTAAGCACATACGCAAATATACACACATGAATGCACACACACCAGCTTGGTTACCCTCTGTTCCTGGCAGAAAACACAGATTCTGCCCTACTGGCTCACTGACCGACATATGGATGGATGGAGGTGGCTCATGGCTTGCCGTGATCAGTGGCATGTGTGTACAGTGTGTGTGCATCATGCGTTAATGTGTCCACATGTCACGGGTATGAATGGCTGATGAGCTGACTGGTTTTGTGTGCAAGCCAGTGGCCAAGCTGTGCTGTCTCCTCCCCTTCTGCTCACTGACAGTTGGACTCACGTCTCCTTCTCTCCAGTCGTTACCCCCCATCTATACCTTACATCTCCTTCACCCATATGTTATCTCATAGGATTTCTCTACAGCACCCTCCTCCCTGCAGTTCTGTATTGAGATATTTGCTAAACTTCAAATCAAACAAATGAGATACAATTAACGATGGGAAGAAGCAAAAAAGACCACTGTTTTTTTTAAGTTGATCTCTTCTGCTACGACTTTGATTAACATGAAGATTATATAAATGTCTGGTTCAGTAAGAGTAAATTTATGTAGTAGGTTGTATTTGGAAAAGAGTAATAACATACATTTTGAGTAGCTGAAGTTTTTTAAATTAAGCTGAGGGGGTGCTAAGGTTTTACTGGTTTGGGATTCTAACAAAATAGTTTTAGAGGTAGAAAGTTTTATGAAGTGTTACAGAAAAAAGGTACTCCCCCATGTTGTTTTATGTAATGTAAGTTGGAAGTATTTCAAAGCAGGAAAGATAGTCTTGTTTTATTAAACTGGGCTGTCTATGCAGTAGAATGATGCAAATAT
The DNA here is from genome assembly GCF_008729295.1 of Plectropomus leopardus. Classification (NCBI taxonomy): domain Eukaryota; kingdom Metazoa; phylum Chordata; class Actinopteri; order Perciformes; family Serranidae; genus Plectropomus; species Plectropomus leopardus. The sequence continues at coordinate 646 of NW_024704604.1, read as the reverse complement.
ACTTTTGAAATTGGTGAATGTATGACAAGAGAAAACAGAGGAAAAGGGGTGTGGCATTTGCTTTAGCCTGAAAGGTTGAAAACCTGCAACTACCAGAATGCACTGCACCACACCAGACCAATAAACACTCCTGCTGGCAGATGGTGTAAAGTAAACTCAGCGATTTTCACAAGTAAACAATATAGCATCCAGCTGGGGAAAAAAAAAGATCTCAAATTACAGTTAAACAGTAAGCTAAAAACATTTTAGGTGAGAAATAGGCAATGCAGCAACAGAATCTTGGTTTATATTTATATATTTATGACTAAATCTAGTATATATGATCAGCATTGCCTAGTTTTAACATTTGGTCTGAGTTTGAGAGAGAGTGAGAGGCTTTCAGGTTTTCAGCATCCAATTCTGCTTGAGTTCGTGGTGGGCATAAGAAATTGCGAAAGTACAATCTTTAGTTCGAGCAACAGCCCTGGAGCCTCAACATCTAGCTAATAAGAGCTGAGAGATGAGAAGGGATATCTGGGCAATGGTTAGATGTAGGAAAGTTTACCAGAGTACATTTAAACACACTTGTTATGATACAAATGCTGGTTGAAAATTTGCAAAATATCCCTTTAAGTTATGATGAAGGGTAGGAAGCGAGTGTTTTTAT
>NW_024704603.1:0-1017 GCF_008729295.1 Plectropomus leopardus | reverse complement strand
ATTATTATTAATATATTCCCAAAAAAGTGTGTGGATAAAAAATATATATGTTATAATAATAACTGCAAGTAATGTCCTATGAATTAATTTTAACATTCCACATAGTAAAGTGTTCAAATCAAAATTTCTTTGAAGCCAAAGAGACACAATCAAATGGCTTTAACTGTCCCAGCGACAATCCAAAATACAAATATATTCATGTTTTGATAAAATAACCAAGAGAAAATCTGGAGATGGACCCAGAAAATGTTCACCAATAAAGCTTTTGCGTTTGTGTTATATTGAGAATTATGTTTCTGTTTGCCTGATAATCCTGCTGTCAGCTTGAACTGTCAGTCACAACCTGAAGTTTATATTTAGACTCATAGTTTTATTTTTAAGCTTTTACCGGAGACTCATGAAATCTTGTTTGTTCCCATGAAATCTTTTGTTCCTTAGAATCAATGTGTCTTGTTAAGCAAGAGAACGACCAGCCTTGAAGGACAATCAATCACCTAACAAATGTAAATGCAGACATGCTATAATACAACCGAACCTGCTTTGCTGTGCAGCTCAGAATGTTAACAGAGATATCCTATAGTACTAGAAACATGGGGCTGCTGCAACTGGCCCCTGGCCTCCTGTCACTTTGCAAAAGTGGCCCCTAAGCAAAACAACTTGAGTGATATGCACATTAGAGTAATAGTGCCATTAACTGTAAAATATGTAACTGAAGTATATCAGTTTGAGATTCCTCATCACGGCTGCATGTGTTTTGTGCTGTTGTCTCTCTCTGTTGCAGATCTGCCCAGGTGTGCTGCGTTACCTAACAAAGTGCATTGCACCTGGTAGGGAAGGAGGTCCTTCAAACTGTCTGTCCCAGCAGCAGAGGGGAAAGACTCTAAGGTTTGGACTGTAAGTCTTGTTTTCTCTCCATCTATGATTTTTATTGTCTTCTTTGCATGTTGTTATTAACAAATCCTATTTTGACTGATTTAAAGGTATCTTATGTGATTTAATAAAAGACAGTTTTTCACA
>NW_024704602.1:0-2255 GCF_008729295.1 Plectropomus leopardus | reverse complement strand
TCACCAAAAAAAAGTTTGGTGAAAACTAAAAATTGCTTTAAAAAATTTACCAAAAGAAAATCACTTAGTGTCCTTCAATACTGACGGAATAAAATTAAAAAAAAATGTGTGTGTGTGTGTGTTTGTGTGTGTGTGTGTACCTGTCCTGGTCTTGCTGTTGGTCAGGATCTCCTGGAGTCTCTCCTGAAGTTTGTCGGCTCTCTTCCTCTCCAGCTGCAGCTGCCGCTTCAAGTCCTTCAGCTGCACACGCATGCACACGCACGCACACACACACACACACGCACGCACGCACACACACACACGCGCACACACACACGCGCACACACACACGCGCACACACACACACACACACACACACACACACACACACACACACACACACACACACACACGCGCGCGCGCGCACAGAGAGTCGGAGATTTACTTTCTAATTATTATTTTCCATGCACGGCTGCTCTTAAATTACTCTGCAAAATACAAATTCTCTCTCTCTCATCTCTATTCAAATTTCAGATTCTGTCCTCTCTGTGTATCCTCCCATCTGTCCGTCTGTGTGTCCATCTGTCCGTCTGTCTGTCCATCAACATTCACTTACCGCTGCACTTCCCTTCTTTTCTAGGATCCTCTGACCGTCCACGGTGTCCTTTATCTCCTACAGAGACACAAACACAACGACGGAGAGTAAAGATAAAAACATAGAAAACTAAATTTAATGTCGATGCAGCTTTTTAAAAAAGGTCCACAGCAGTGATTATAATACATATTATTAGTAGAATCAAGTAAAAGTTTATTTACTAACACTTTTCAAGAGCAGACGTCACAATAAAAGATAAAATAAAGACACGACAAACAATATCAAAGAAATGAAACGAAACATTTCAGCAGCTTTAAAATGTGTCTGAGAGGCTCCAAATCCTGATCACATTTCACACTTTTGCACCTTATTGATATTTTATATTTATTTTATGTCTCTGTCCTGCTTCGTTCTGCAGCTGCTGCACAATAATTTCCCCTGGGGTAAATAAAGTTGTATCTAATTTTAGAGAGCTGCTGCTGATAGAGGGCCGAGCTCGAAAAGTAATCACGACAATCCTGAACTGAATTCGTGTGTCACACGAGAGCTTTGAGAGGATGGCAGCCTTACTGTCAGAAATACACAATCCTGGAGAGCTGATAAATACAGCGAGAAGACGTCAGAAGCTCAGAGAAGACAAGTGGATCTTTGACCTTCTGTTACTTCGTTAACACCCTGAAACCTGGACTGGATCTGGATCAGGCACCAAGCATTTAAAACTCTGGAATCTGAGTTAAAAAATGTTTTTATTTCTTTTGAAAACATGAAAAAGGCCATGAACAACGTGGCATCAAATGTCCAGCAAACTGCAAAAAAACAGAATTAAAATGTGACAAGGAAATCCACTGAAAATAAATTTTGGGGAGATTATTAGATTTTATCCAAAAAAGTGGGAAAAATATCCCGAAAATTAAATTTGCAATTTTCTGTAATTCAATATTTCGAATTGTGTTACAGGGAAAATGTATTACTTAACTTTTATTACACTGTCATTTTCTTGTTTCTTTGTTTAGTTTTCTTTTTTTTTGTTGTTGTTACTTGTTTTAAGGTAATTTATGTTACTTTTTTTAACTAATTTATTACTAAATTTTGGGCCATCTCTTCAGTTGCTCATTGCCTTTTCCCATTAGGTTTTAAAGGATTAAAATAAAAAATATTCCCAAAGGTAGAGAATGAACCTCGATATTAATTTTTCACTGGCTTCCACTGTGGTGAAAGTTTGAAAAAACAGAAAAGAAATGCTCAGAATATAACGGCATGGGAAAATCTATTCAGAAGAAGAGGGTTCGTACACATTTATACCAGTGAATTTCCATGACTTTCCAGGACTTTGAGGCAAATGTTAAAGACCACAGATTCTCTGAGGTGATCTTTGCTTTTTATCGGCTCTTTTTCGTCACTGATGAACAGCTTCAGCGTGCGTTCAGAAATCTGTTGTTACCTGTTTGAGTTTTGCGATGGTGTCGTTTTGTTCCTCCTTCTGTTTCTCCACGTCCACCAGCTGCTGCTTCACCTCCTCCGTCTCTGACTGCTTCTCCTGCAAGACGGACAGGGACACGTGAGGACACATGAGGACACGTGAGGACATATGCGCTTTTCAAAATCAAGCTTTAAAAAACATTAAACATGACCATTATTTTCTATTTTTCATGGAGTTCATTTTTTTTAACCATCAGTCCGA
>NW_024704601.1:0-1458 GCF_008729295.1 Plectropomus leopardus | reverse complement strand
AAAAATACTCTAAAAAGTGCAGATTTTTTTCTGTGACATAATATTAAATGAACAATAATAGAAATAAAAATTTAGTTTTCAGGACATTTTCCCCTATTTTTTTTTTCTTTCTGTCTTTTTTGATGATATCTAAAAATCCCCTTCAGCTAATTTGAGGTTATTTTCTTGTCCCCTTTTACACCTTTTGCAGTTTGCAGGACATTTCCTGTGTGACTCATTATGTTTTTGGGTATGTTTTTTTTTTTTTTCTTTTAGGTTTCAGAGGTTTAAATGCTGAAGCAAACTGATGTCCTTTCAGGTGTTAAAGGGTTAAATTACAGCAGTCAAAGATAATTTTGGTCTGAATTAAAGTGTATAATTATCACAAAGTGAAAATTACTGGTCAGCTTGAATCATTCCTGAATGAGGTGCTTAGTGGCAGATAATCAATAGCCAATCATTACCTACTTACGCTACAGATTACTATTTTTTTCCATCCCCTCAAGTAAAATAGGGAATTATTCACGATCAGTAGCAGATATCCATTAAGCAGCACTTTACTACTCTTTACTCATTATTGTAAAGTCCTCGGGGTTTATTGTGGTGTGACTGCGATGAATCAGTCCGTCAAGAATTCGAGATCTCCGGCAGCAGGAATGTTACGGTGGAGCCTAATGAAGGCTGACTGGGTGAAAGAGCAGAATGGCGCCAGGGAGCTCGCCGGGCCTCAGCCCCTCCAGGGAATCACAAAAGACCTGCAAGTAGAGGAGATCATGGCCCTGCCAATCCCTGATACCCTATGAAAAGGACAGACATTGTCTGGCTTGCGCTCTGATGCCTGAAAATAAGCATTCCTCTGGGCAATTTGAGCCGCTGTGGGTGCCAGCGAGGGAGAGCGGATCTGGTGACGCAAGGTAGGCGGCGGATTGAGAGGACGCTTTCCACATCGTTTTATGTCTGAGTGTGTGAATTCACGTGTTGTGGATATTCACCAAAGTCGACAATTTGCCACAAAATGTAATAACTGTATAATTTTATGAGAACGATTTCACTCTTTTCGACATTACTACTTTTACATGACTGATAATTAACAAGCAGCTGAAGTAAAGGTCACGTTAGCTATCAGCTGCTGGTGATGCACAGATCGGCTCTGACATCATTCAAATCTGCGTATACTCAGAAATCATCCTCCTGCAACCAAAATTAACCCTTAGGGACACTGTTTACATGCTTTTCATTCTTCATTTTTTTGTTATTATGTTGTCTGTGTTCATGCATATGGCATACATTTAGTCCAGACTGTGTATTTGAGTGTAATCAGTCAATTTCCAGCTCATAGTAATTTATATATATAATTTTCATGAAAAAACATAGTGGCCCAATAACAAAAAACTTGGCATTTAAAGGGTTAAAATTCTGAATTCTATCTATTGCACGTCTGTCCGTCCTCAAAGAGGGATCCTTCATCATCCTCTGCCG
>NW_024704600.1:0-3103 GCF_008729295.1 Plectropomus leopardus | reverse complement strand
AATTTCTGAAATCAATACAATATGTTTTCACAAAAAGTTAAGATTGTATTTATTCACACAAGAAATAGTGTAGAACACTATTTGTGTTGTATACTTTTTGATGGTCTTGAAGATATGAAATTGACTTTGAGGTATAAATCTATTTTTTTTCTTTTGATTTAGTTGATGGTTTCTAGGTATTTTCTTTTTTATCAGCTACTGAGGAGAGAGATTATTATAGTCATAGAGTATAGCTGCTGTATGTATTAGACAGTCGTTTAGTCTGTGTTGATTGTTGTGTGTTGTATCGGTGCTGTAATATGTTTTGTCAAACTGTAAGTATGAATGCTATGTTATGTGTATTTGTGTAATCTTGTACATGAAATATTGTAAATAAGAATAATGGAGACCCCAGGAAGAGTTGCTACTGTTTAAAACAGAAGCTAATGGGGATCTTAATAAACAAACAAACAAACAAACAAACAAACAAACAAACAAACAAACACAGACTATCCGAAGCAAAACTCAGTATTGTTGATTTTAGTTTTATCTTTGGGTTTATGTGTGTTATGGGGACTCTGTGTTATAACTTTGTGAGATTTGAAGACAGTGTTTGCACCTGCAATTAAAAAAGATGACATTATCACCACCACACCCAGTAATGTTTTGATGGCAAATTCACCCTATCCTCTAAATCCTGTCATGATTCACAGCGTCTTGGTCAGAAATAAGAAGTCCTCTGTTTGCTCTCTGCTCATGCTGTGTGTCTCCACTGTACCCTCCTGTCTACTGCTTTAGAAACTTAACTAAAGCCTCTCCCTCTCTTGCACTCTATGTCTTTCTTCACAGTCTTTGTGAAGAATAGTCATGTGATTGTGGTCTGTCATCCAGTTTTATTTTTTGACACAATGACACAATGTGAAATAAATTTGGAAGACTATTCCTGGACGAAATGTCAACATGTTTCCTCACAGATAAATTGAATACCGTGTCTCTCCTGTTATTTTATCAGCTGGAGATCAGTTCACAAGGCATCCCTGGTCCTGAAAAAAGTGGTATCGAGTCATATGAAGATGTAAATTCTCACTTAATCTATGTGTCTTGTTCCTTTAGGTATGCTATAAAGATCCTGTTGAACCATGCGTTCTTCCAGGAGGACACGGGGGTCAGGGTTGAACTGGCAGAAGAGGATGATGGGGAAATGATTTCCATCAAACTCTGGCTAAGGATAGAAGACGTCAAGAAGCTCAAAGGTAAGGGCTAATTGTATTTTTTTCATCTAATTAAGATCCTTTACATATGGAAGACGTTGAAAAAAGAAATATTTTTTGTCACCTCTAAAGTCTTAGTCTTGGAAACACAAACTTTTAACAAGAGATCTCACAAGAGCCGGTACTTAAATACTAAGCTAATTCTGAAAATGTGAATTGGGGTCAACAGATTATTGGCCTGCCGGATTAATTGGGCTGATATTTGGCATTTTGCAGATTGTCTGTATCTGTATTTTTATTTTAATGATCACTAATAAAATTGGTTAATTAAAAAGTGCAAAGAAAGTGTCAGCATGGCAGAAACTTTTACTTTTTGAAAACTTAGGGATCTTTTTTTATTTATTAATTTTTCTTAAAATTTTCACTTGACTTTGTAAAAAAGGAAAAGTTGTTAGACACATTCTGTATAGTATGTTGTACTTTTCTGGTTGGACTGCTAAAGGCAATAAAACAAACTTTTGTTTGTTATTTTCAAAAATATTGGCAGACACATTTTCATTTTTATTGTAAATGCATATTGGTTCTAAGTATCAGTTATCTGTATCAGCCCTGGAAAAAACAACATCGATTGACCCCTGCTCGTTTTTCAGTACTGTAGGTACCATGAATGCAATTTCTTCAGACCTGACTTTGTATTCAAAGCTGAATTTAAATTGAATTTATGTTTAAGTAAATGGTATACATTGTTTTATTTTTGTTTTTTTTACTGTGGTATCGAATTGGGCACTGAAAATGGAATTTTCTCGTATTGATATTAACTGCTAAATTTCTGGTATCATGACATACTTTTGATCATATTTGTTATAATATTACAGCTATAAGTAGTTTTTTTAGCACCTGAAAAAGGCTTTTTAAAATTCAAAATTATTTTGATGAAAAACCATTGCAGCAAATATTTAAGTTCCTCCCAAGAAAACAAAGGGGCAGCTGCCTCACCTGCCATTTGTAACATCTCTGCAGGCAAATACAAAGACAACGAAGCCATCGAGTTCTCCTTTGACCTGAACAAGGACGTCACTGAAGATGTGGCCCAAGAAATGGTACGTACAATGCAGGAGAGGAACTGGTGGATTTAGACAAGAGAGAGTAATATTGAATGGAAAGATGTATGTGGTGAAGAAGAGATGAAAATAGAAGGATCAATGAATGAAATGAAAAATCAAAGTGTTGGAGCTTTTGGGGCCTGTTTGTTAAAAAGAGTGTGTTTGTGACTTAACTCCCCAGGTTGAGTCTGGCTATGTGGCCGAGGCTGACCATAAGACCATGGCCAAGGCTATCAAGGACCGTGTGTCTCTGATCCGGAGGAAAAGAGAGCAGAGACGGCTGGTACGAGAGGAACAGGAGAAGAGAAAACTAGAGACTGAGCAACAACAGCAGCTACAGCAGCAACAACAACAACAACAACAACAACAACAACAGCAACAACAACAGCAGCAGCAGCAGCAGCAGCAACAACAGGAGACACACAAACCTTCACACACACAGGTCTGTTAAATAGTAAGCTAGCTAGCATAGTTTGAGAAATACTAAAGTCTCAGCACCATTTCCACCCAGCAGGCTAAGTCCACATGGTCCTTTAGCAGTTGCAGAACTTAGTATTTTAACGTGGACTTGACCTTTATTTGTGTTTGTTTATCTGCAGGCTGAAGCAGAGGAGACTGAAGTGGAGCAACAGCAGCTTCACTATCAGCAGACCGGCATCTCACACACATGTAAGACAAACTGCAAATAGTAGATATCGACTCTCGATATCACGGCATCATCACATTCTGTACAGATCTTAGATTATTTCCATGGCATGCTTACTGTATGTAAAACCTTTATTATAGTCGCTAAAAAAAAAAAGTTAATAG
>NW_024704599.1:0-1864 GCF_008729295.1 Plectropomus leopardus | reverse complement strand
GCTGTGGCGTTGGGGGAGGGGATGAGCAGGTCGACCACTCCCGTCTCCAACTCCTACAAACACATTTACACGAAAATATATCAAAATCTGTATCACATGACACATGCGCCCAACGCTGACTCGTCGAGAAAAACGAGCAGGACAGCTGTCTCCGTACCTGACACATCTCTGTGATGGTGTCGTCAAACACGCCGCCCGCGTCATCCGCCCCCTCCCCCACCAGTTTGACCTTCCAGGCTCTGGAGGGCAGGCGGAGGTCCGAGGCGTTCAGTTTTACCACCTGACGAGCGATCTGTACGAAGATCGGTTTACACTTCCGTCCCCTGCGGAGAGTTCACGTCCAGGAGCGAAAAAAAAGGAGTTAAACTCGATAAACGTGAAATATCATCACTGAGCTGCAGGTTTTTGTAAAATTAAACAAACCCCTGAAACTGGAGTAATCACACGAGATCAGAGCCGACTTTCACTTCGTTTTACTGACATCCAGAAAACACGTTTCTTTATCCTGCTGATGTTCGTAATTTAACGTCTTTACAGTGAATGTGGATCCGCCGTGATCACCACCCAAGCTCGCTTTACTTTATTTTATTGTTGAAGTAAAAGTCGATTTGTTTTTCCGACCTTCAGCTCGAGACTCCAAGTCTACTGATCGATCCGGCCGGCTGAAGCGCTTCACTGCTATATCTATATCTATAGATATACATATAGATATCTATTCAATTATATCTATATATACAAATATATAGAGAGATATTGCATATACTTTACAAATACAATCACCTTGACTTAACTACAGTTGAGAATTTAAAGTACAAGTACATGAACAATTTTGTACATTTTAGACATTTTAGAGCAAACTAGTGAAACTCAGAAATCTCAAAGGTTTGAGTGTAGCCTGCGACCTCTGCGCATCGTTCTTCTCTGTTGTTTTTTTACTTTTCACCTCAACTGTCCACTTTGAAATAAGGCCATTAAAAGCCAAAACGGTAAAAACCTTATCATTAGTACTGGGCTTCCACAGGAATGCTCAATCACCTTTTTTATCATTTCCATTTTGATTAAAATTTTATTTTTACATGCAGGTTTTATAATGTCTTTTTATGTAAATTATAATAATAGTTCTGATTATTATTATTTCATCGTGTGTACTGGAGCTTCTGTACTGTAGGAATAAGCAAAGAAAAAGTCCGGGGGCGAACTGACCGTGTGGAGATGCGTTTGACGGTGATCTGGGGGCCGTAGTTCTTGCCCTGCACCATGGTCTTGCCGATGGAGCGCACCATGGGCAGAGTGTAAACTCTGGGGGCCAGCAGGGGCCTCAGCTGGCCCTGAACAATCCCCCAGGTACCAGCGTTATAGTGCGACGTGCAGCTCTGCAGAGAAAATCACATTACTCTCGTACAGTGAGCGATGCAGATTTGACTACTTTCTGTTCCTTACGGGCAAACACTGCATGAAATCTGAAGAAGTTTGATCAAAGTTTTATTTCTGTGAAGTCTTAATTTAATCAATCATCAGAACATCCTGATCCCTTTGATGACTCTGCAGGAGTCACGATTATCGAGCCTTTTCTCCGTCACGGCGCCGCGCTCACCTGGTTGTTGGGGCTGAGGTTGAGGAGCCTCCACGAGGAGTACATGAGGTCAGAGAAGTGGTAGAGGAGTCGGAGGCGAGCCCTCACCGCCTCCATACTGACCTCCTTCAGCCCGCTGTACTGAGGAGGCACCGCCACAGGGAGGCCCAGCTGCAGAGGGACCGACGAGCCTGAGGAGGAGGAGGAGCAGGAGGAGGAGGAGGAGGAGCAGGAGCAGGAGGAAGAGGAGGAGGAGCAGAAGCATGAGGAAGAGCAGGAGGAGCAGGAGGA
>NW_024704598.1:0-3961 GCF_008729295.1 Plectropomus leopardus | reverse complement strand
CAGTGTATTTTAGACTTATTGTAGGAGCTGAGCTGCAAATTCACTGACTAAAAAAGCACAAAATGCACCAAATAAATGGGTAAATAAATATGATAAAGAAAATCACTTTTGTTGAGGTGATATGATCAGCAGGAATAAAACACAGGAAGTAGCTGCAGGAAACTGAGAGCAGTCGTGCTGAAAACGTTATTTTTCTGACGAACTGCTGCTCGCTGAATAAAGAGGAAACTGTGGAAACAACAAATCAGACTTGTGCTCTGAAGCAGGATTTTGACTCTCGGCAGCTGATGGCGGGCTGAACGTGAAAGGAGCCGTTTGATTGGAAACACTAATCCTTTCCTGCTCAGTAACGCTGCAGCTTTAAAACGGTTTAAAGCCCCAAAACTGTCGGCGGCACAAAGTGGCCGAGCTGCTGTGATCAAAGGCAACAAACAGCAGGATAATCCGGTCTGACCGGAGAGCAGCGTGACTCGCGGCGCCCGCAGAGAGGCTCACAGACGCAGCACGCAACCCGGACCGACGCGAGAGCAGAGCGCGCTGCACACGACGGAGAGGACGGAGAACACGCGGCTTCTGTTTCTAATTAAACTGCAAATCATCACAAAGCTATTCGGTAATTTATGATAATCACAAGCAAAACAATCCAAACGTCTTTGCTGCTTCTTGGCTTGATAGAGCTAGAAATTGTTTTGGGTTTTTTTTTTGGACTTTTAACCCTCTGAGACCCACATAGATCCGTTTTTGGCTTTTTTGCTGTTTGGCGGAGTAAATCAAAGGTTCACACACATTTTGACCAAAAAATTTCCATGAATTTTCATGACTTTTAGTCCATTTTTCATGACCATACATTCTCTTAAATGACCATTGATGCTAATTATCGCCTTTAAAGGATGATTTTTTTTTCCCCTTAAAAAAAAATATTTGGTGATTTTTTTTTTTGTTTTTTTTTTTTTTTTTTTTTTTGCAATTTTATTGTTTCTTTAAAACTGTGATTTTCCTGTTTCTTTAAAAGTTTTAGGGAATTTTTTTTTACCTCAGAAAGTTTGGGTAATTTTTGTTCCTTTAAAAAAAAATTGGTGATGATTTTTTTGTTTTAAAAAAAATCTTTAATTTCTTCTCTTTTTTTAAAAAACATTTTTATGGTTCTTTAAAAATGTCTCGCGATTTTTTAATGTCTTTAAAAATGTTTTGGTGTTTTTTTTTTTCGCTCTTTTAAAAAAATGGTGGTTTTTTTTTTTATCCATTGAAACTCTTTTGTGATTTTGTTTTTTCTTTAAAAATTGTTGGCATTTTTTATTTATTTATATTTTTTTTCACCAATTTTTAAAGAAAGCATGCCCTCCAAAACCTGCAGCATGTTTTCATTAAAAATCACCAAAAATGACACCATTCATCACAGTCAGAAACTGTAAAAACAGAAATTATTGTTGGATTTTCTGATTCTGACGGTCCTCGAACACATCATGTTTTCTTATACAGGTCTGTCAAACAAATCTGATACCTTTTTCCAAAAGTTTCAGGGTATGTCTGATTTTTGAAAACTTTTCCAGGCCTGGAAATGAATATTTGCAAATTACATGACTATTCTGAGTTTTTTTACTGCAGCATTTTAAAATCCTTAAACACTAAAGTCATCCCTTAAAAACATATGTTTTAAGCATGTTTGCAAAAAAAGTCAGTCTGCTGCTCACTGCTGTTTTTTTGGCCGGTAGAAATCGGCACTGCCTGTGTGTTTTTTTGTTTTTTAATGTAGCACTTTGGCCTGTGAGTCAAAAAGTTAATTTTAGACGCTGAAGAGGACGTCCTGGGACATTGTGCTGGTTTTGTTTGCACTATTTTCTGGAAAAAAAATCCACGGCAGCTCTGAAAGGAGCCGGCCCGGTCACGTCATCAGGTGGTGCACCTACAATAAGATCCAGATGTGCTGAGGGCGCTTTAAGTTACCGCGGCGCTGCTCTCTGGAGGGAATTTCGTGCTGACCTGAGATGTTTCCCGGCAGCCATCGATGACGGATCACGGCGTTTAAACGTCCACTCTGCTGCAGCGGTTTGGTTCTGGTTCGAGGCGTTTGGGGTTATTTTTTTAGTCCGAGTTCTTGAGTGTTTCTGGTCTCTTCTTCACGCCCTGCTGTGCTTTTCTACAGAGGACCCGAAATAAACAAACTTCCACTCTCGCTCACAGGATGTTCACAGGGCTTTCATGTAAGAGTGGAGCCGTTTTCAGACCGTGTGGGAGCGACCGCACGACGAAACCGGCCAAAATAAAAACCTCCTGATTGCAGCTTTGCGAAACAGTTCAGCCTAACATCCTTGATAACAACAGTTTAGGCCTCAAAAATAAGACTGGATCAAAAAAAGAGGGAGAAAAAGAAGGAGGAGGTCGGCTCTCTGTGTTTATGTGAACAGCTGACGAGTCTGAATCCTTCCAGGCAGAGAGACACGAAAACAATCAGACAGACCAAGTGTTTTTGTTTTGGAGCAAAGTCAAGAGGAGACAGAGACGGAGTTTTTAGGAATTTGGAGGCGATTGGGTTTCTCTCTCTCTGCTCGGTGAAATCAGATCTGTGTTTCAGCACATTTCTCTGACAGTCAGGTGAAACTCTGGTCTGATCGGGTCGTCTTCACGGAGAAATGTCAAAGAGTCACTGTTTGTATCTTACAAGCATAAACAAAAGTGGTTTTTAGGTCTTTTTTCTTGCTGTTGGTGGGTTTTTTCCTTTCTTTTTGTGCGTTTCTTTATTAATTTTCAGGTAATTTACTGATTTCTTTGTTTCTTAGGTTTTTTTTAATACGAATGTTGAGAGTAATGTTCTTTTTTTTATTTTTGGGGTCATTTATTTCTTTTTATTTTTCTTGTTGCTTATTGCATTCTTCTTTTTTAGGAAAATCAAACCAATTTTCTCAGATTTCAAAGGGTGATGAATAAACATAGATTCTGGATACTAAATTAAAGAAATACATAAAATGGGAGGACTGTGGAAAAAAATAATTATGAGATATAAATATCTAAAATTGTGTTTCAAGCACTTTTCCAGGTCATTTCCTTGTTGTTGGTGTGGTTATTAAATTTCTTGATCACTTCTTGTTTTTATTTTATTGTATTATCAATGCGCAGGTAATTTTCTTGTATTTTTTTTATTGCTCAATGCATTTTTTATATTATTTTATTTTCTTACTAATTTTCAAGTAATGTTCTTGTTCTTCACACTAATTTCATTTAGCATTTTTTCATTTAAAAACAAAGAAGATATCAGCACTTTAAAAATATTATTTCAAGCTGACATTTTTCTAAATACTACAGGAAACCCGCAGACTGGATAAGACACCGTGAGTTTTATGTTCCTGTAAATAACATTAAATCTGACATTAAATGATCATCTATCAGCAGTCGCAGACAGACTTGCAGCGGCTGATTAAACAGATAAAATGTGAGTTTTTCAGAATGGAAACAGTGAAAGTGTGCTGAGTTTGGGAGGTTTGTCGTGTGTTTAGCTCGTTTAATCCTCTGAAATCTGCTCTTGCAGCAGCAGGAGGCTAATTAGCTTAAGCTAACTCAGCTAATCAGCATCCAGAGAAGCTAACGCTGCAGCTAGCGCGGCTAGCCGGGCAGCGGGCTGGAAAACGGGGTCAGAGCGGTGAAAAAACACCCCCAGTACCGGCGCAAAGACACGTTTTCTCCCGGTTAACGGGCAGCGAGGTGGTACGGTACCTTATGGAGGTCAGGCAGCCGAGGAGCAGGCGGGTGTTGTGGGTCGCGGAGCCGCTAGCAGCAGCCTCCTGGATCCAGCTGTTTTTCTCTCACAAAGACGGACACATATGGGCCGCACAGAGGGGAGCCGCCGACAGGAGGGATCACTCTGAGCACGTTTCCGAGAGCCGGAGCAGCCAGAGCAGGAAGAACTACAATTTTTACTTTGACACGTGCAAATGAGCTTTATGTGCATTAAAGTTTCTGTTTTATG
>NW_024704597.1:0-1979 GCF_008729295.1 Plectropomus leopardus | reverse complement strand
ATATTTTTTGTTTGTTTGTTTAAGAACCCTTTAAGGAACAAAAAAACATTCACTTCAATCAAAAAATTCAAAATCACCAATGTTGGAGGTCCATGTTATTCATTGGACAGTCATGTGGTCTACATTAGTGGGATCCTTATATGGGAAAAACAAAAGAAGCCGCTCCTTAAAGGATATAAATGGCTCACTCTAAAGTAACAAGAACACAACAGTTCTTATTTTCTGCTGATTATATGCTGAAGAAAACTCACTTATTATATCATTTTCCATTTCTGCCAATATATGCCCCTAAACCCTACACACTGAACATTTAAAACAGATTAACAATGTAAATCAGTCATTTATTTAATCCAGGGCGTATCCCACTGTTTCCCTGCCATCCATCTAATAATAAAGTCCGGAGGAACATCTAAAGACCTGTCAGCTGTCAAAAGCTAAAAAAACAAAAACATCGGTACTGGCCTTCAAAAGGCTTCATTGATCAAACCGTACTAGTGCACAAACACAGACACACACACACACACACACACACACACATATAGACACACTCTATCCAAACCCACCGGGAGGACGGGCCGTTTTTGCTGCAGCTGGTGTAGATGACTGGCTCGTCGTCATAGAAACTGCCAAGGGCAAGTTTCTGCCTGATGGACTCTCTCTCATTCCTCTGGGCCTGATGGTGAAAAAAGAGAAATACATGAATATAAAGAATATTAATAATAGCGCTGCTGCTGTTTCATCTCTGCTTGATTGACCAAGTGGGACTTACTTGAGAGAAAAAATATTAAACTGAGAGTGTAGTTTGCTATTCAAATTAAAGCTAAAAATAAAGAGAGGCTAAGGAGGAGGGACACACATGGATTATGTAGGTAGATGGAAAGAATGTAGCAAAGTCAATCCAATTTCCTGTCTTTCACACATTAGGATTATCCAGCTGTGAGCTCACATTATGACTGTATAGATTTGTTAAATGCACTGTTAAAGCTTAGCTAACAAATTTCTAAAAATCAGTTCTTTGGCCTTCTACACCACCATAGGCTTAGATAACAGCTAGACATCGACCCCTACATAACACTCTATCTCTTAATAATCAGTTAACCCAAAAATATCAGGTTCAAATTGTCAGCCCAAATTTTTTACAGCCCACCATCCAAAAAGAGAATATCCTGTTACTCCTGTTAAACAGGGACAACAATAAATACTGGACTGCATTTGCAACCTGATTAAAATGCATGTCTGGCAGGTCCAGGTGGTCTGATTTTCTCCCACAGTTCAAAGACATGCAGATCAGGTAAAATGGAAATATATGCTCCTAGCTTTGAATGTGTTATAATTTGTAGTATGTTTTATTTGAGAATGGACAATATATCCACATTAAAACAAATGTAAATGCACTCGATCTAGTTTAGTTTCTAGTTTCTAGTTTTTCATCAGTAGTCCTTTTGCCTGTTATTAGACATCCTAGAATAATAACAAGAATGGAGAATATAATGTATGATAGTTAAAAGCATACAACGCTGAGATAAAAACACATAAAATACAGTTAAGCATGTACAAGTTAATAATATATAATGTGGTTAAACAACATGAGTAAATAAAATCCAGATAGCAGATGATGCAGGTACAGTTACAGGTATGAGGTCTCCAGCTAACAATTATTTTCATTGCTGATTATCCTTTTGATTATTTTTTCAATTAATTGATGAGTTGTTTGGTCTACAAAATGTAAGAAATTCTGAGAATTACTGATCAGTGTTTCCTTAAGCCGAGGAAAATGTCCTCAAATGTCTTGTATGTCCATAACCCAACGATATTCAGTTTACTGTCAAAGAGGAGTAAAGGAATCACAAAATATTCACACTGAGGGGATTGAGGAGCTGGAATCAATGAATTTTGACTTTTTCTTTTTTAAAATTACTTAAACCTATCAATCAATTATCAGATTAGTTAGTAATTTATTTAATATTTGACAACTATTC
>NW_024704596.1:0-9505 GCF_008729295.1 Plectropomus leopardus | reverse complement strand
CACACACACACACACACACACACACACACACACACACTGGCAGTGTTTGTAATAATCATGTTTATGTTGTAAATCATGAAAAACTAGAAAATACATTTTCTGTGGAAAGGGCTGTGAACGCTGAAAGCTGAAATAATTTTAAACTATGGCTAAAAATGCAGAAATGTAAAAAATAATGCGTGACAAATCAGAAAATCTGGCAGAAATTGAAGCTGATCTTCCTTACCTCATGAAGCTAACAGCTGAAATACATCACTAGAAAAGCTGGGTGCTAAAATTTAGGTTTTCCAGGATCCTGGCTGCAATCTTGGCTGCACCTTGATTGTGGTGATGGCTATACTGATGCTGTGATCCTGCTTTGGCTGTGCTCCTGTTGCGGGTACAGTGATGCTGTGTTCCCACCTGAGGCTCTGCTTGATCGTGGTCATGGTTGTGCTATTGCTGTGATCCTGTCTGTGGCTGTGCCTGTGCCGTGGCTGTGGCCAAGGGTTTTATCAAAGTGACACATTCAACCCGGGCAAAAGAGACAAAGCCAAGAATTTAAGCATTCAAAATATTTAGTTTAAATAATAATAAAGTAACATAAAGTACTGGAGAATAGTAACAGTATTCCAGTTACAGTTCAAGGTTCAGTGCTGGCCCCTGTTGCCCCCCCACCCCAGGACCGCCATTGGAGGGATCCCTCTTCCTGTACGGACAGACGTGTAATAGATGTCGTAAATGACAATTGAATTACAATTATGTCAAAAAGGAAAGAGAAAGAGAGAGAGGGAGAGAGGCACAGCAATAATGGAAACAAACGCATGTCATATTACAATAAAGATCAGTGTAAAATTGTTAAATGCACTCTATGATAAAATTGTGGGTGTTGATAAGAGTCCTATGCATATGTTGATAGTGGAGGTGTGGCTCATCATAATGGCAGTAGAAGGTTATGTCAAGCACATCACAGCATCAGCGCAACCAGGACCCACAACACAGACACCTTCAGACAGGACCACAGCAACGGCTAAGACCACAATCAGGGCGAGCTGGGGGTACAGTATCAGTGCAGCCACAGCACTAACACAACCAAAGGCAGGATCACAGCACCAGCACAACTATCACCGCGATCAGGCGCAGCCAAGATTGCAGCCAGGAAAACTAGGAAACAAGGATGCAGGAACACTCCAGAGAGGCAACAGAGTTAGCGTAATGCAGTAAACAGACATGAGCGATTTCAGATGGAGGGAACAAGAGAAGGAAAAAGGAGCTTAGTGTATCAGAGGAAGTCCCCCGGCAGGTTAAACCTATGTCATCCTAACTAGGGGCTGGTCCAGGAAACCTGAGCCAGCCCTAACTATAAACTTTATCAAAGAGGAAGGTCTTAAGTCTACCCTCAAAAGTGAAGACGGTGTCTGCCTCCCTGACTGAAACTGGAAGATGGTTCCATAAAAGAGGAGCGTGGTAGCTGAAGGCTCTGGTTCCCATCCTAGGTTTGGAGACTTTGGGAACTAAGTAACCCTGCATTTTCAGAGCGCAGTGATCTTGAGGGTTGATAGGTAACTATGAGCTGCAACAGATAAGATGGAGCCTGACCATTTAGAGCTTTGTAAGTAAAGAGGATGATTTTGAATTCAATCCTGCAGAGACTGCAGAGATTTGTTGGTGCAACTGGATAATAGGGAGTTACAATAATTCAGCCTAGAAGTCACAAATATGTGTACTAATTTTTCGCCGTCTGCTATAGACAGGACGTCTCATTTTTACAATGTTACGCAAGTGAAAGAAAGCAAGCCTAGAAGTTTGTCTCATATGGAAGTCAAAACATAGATCTTGATATATCTCGAATATAACACTGTGTTTCCTTATAGTTGTGCTAGAGGCCAAGGTAATGCCATCTAGAGAAATAATATCCCAAGAAAAGGAATTTCTTAAGTGTTTGGGGCCAAGAACTTCACTTTTGTCTAAATTTAACATCAAGAAACTAAGGTTCATCCAGGCTTGTATGTCCTTAAGACATGCATAAAACCCTACCCTAAGCCTAACCCTGCTTTAATTTTGAAGTGGATTGTTTAGGCAGCGGAGGGCCATCTATTCACACTCCTTAACAAGTAGGTGGGGAAAATGCCCTGTAATGCTCATTGATACCTGCCATTTCAAAGCATAGAGCAGGAGTGTCAAACTCATTTTCACTGAGGGCCACATCAGCATTATGATGGCCCTCAAAGGGTGAGTGTAAGACTGTATAAATGCAACTCTGGGGCACATCTACTCATATACCTTAAGCAACCACCGTTTCAAAAATTCACCCTCTCACTTTGAAGATCGAGCATTTCCTTTAGCCACAATAAAGCTAGCTTTCACTGCTGCATCATTTTTGGTTTTAGCTTTTGTGAACATGTCCTGCTACAAGTGCAGTCTGCTTTTTAATTCTCGGACAATTTGTCGTTTTCTTAGATGCTAAATTTAGAATACTTAGCTCTGTGTTTGGTGTCAACATGGTGACATACTCCACCACCGACTAACCCTAACCCTCACAACACAAAAGTTGTACCGGCTTTTCTCCTTGAAGCATGCACATATTTTCACTTTCACATCTCTCATTAAATTTCCTTCCTTCTGCATCAATTTTTCTCTTTTTGGACATTTTGGGATTTTCTTTTTTTTAATGATTTTTTTATTGGAAAAGGAATGCATACAAAAATACAATCAACATGTGCAGCACAATATCTTGCAAAAGTCTGAGTAACTCCTGGTAGAAAACTTGGCTCATAAGAAATGTTGGTTTCAAAACTCAGTTCCAGGAAAATATCCATGGAGAGTAAGAAACATTGAACAAAATAGATAAATAAATAAATAAATGAATAAATAAAACATAAAGAAATGGTAGAAGAACTACTTGGGATAAATATATATTAATAAAGTACAGAAAGAGGAAAAAAGAAAAAAGAAAATTAGATAAAAAATGTGGATGACTTGAAATTGCAGTGTTTGTATACATATTCCTAAAATACAAAGTAGATAAAAGCATACTAAAATAAATGGTATACAGCGCATTCACTTTTGATCACTTTCTGTGTGCTTACACATTCATACAATTCTTCATTCTTAGAAGATTAACAGTGAACTACAGAACCAAGGGGACATACAATATAATTTAAACACTGTTGTCTTAATGGGAAGAAAGCATTATAGTCTCAGGGGTAGTTGTTAAAGTCGGTGCTCTTTGGGGTAAAGAAATCAACCAGTTTTCCCCAAATGTGGTCAAATTTTCCTTTTTGGATTCTCGGACAGTAGGTTAGCTTTTCCATTCTATATATCTCAAGAATTATACCAAACCACTCCTCCAGTGTGGGAGGTGATGGATTTAACTGTTTTCTGGCGATCAATTTTTTACTCGCTGCTAGAAGGGCCTGTAACAGCTTTACATCCTTCCTTCGATTCACTATTGAGTTTGACCAAAATACAAAGTCTCAAAGTTCAAAGGTATTGGATTTTAAACACTGTATTTAGTGTTTTATGTACATCACTCCAGTATAATTTTAATTTGACACATCCCCAAAATATATGAAAGTGGTTTGCCTCCCTTGAGCCACATTGTCTTCAGCATGACACATTAGTATTATAGCTCAAAATTTCTCCCCACGCTTCCTCTGAAAGATTTAATCCCGCCTCCTTTTCCCACTTTAGTAAAAAGTAAAGAGTATTTTCATTCTTTGCATAAAGAGAGTATCGTATAATTTAGATATGGATTTACGCAGTGTTGACTAAAAGGCTGCCTTCAAGATTTTGTGGACCTCAGATTCTGCCATTGTTAAATCTGTGGGTTTACATTTATGGTTAAAATAATTCCTCAGTTAAAGATATCTGAAAAAAATCATTTTTCTCCAAGCCATGTTTGTTTTGTAGGTATTGAAAACTCTGTAGTAGGTTTTTCTCAGTGAATGATAGAAAGGTATTGAGTCCTTTCTTTATCCAAGATTCAAATCTTTAATCTTTTCTATTGGGAGGAAATTCTGAATCATAGGCACACCATCTGAAAAGTTTTAGCATATTATGAATTTCACTATATTTAACTACCGTCTGCCATTTTTTTAATGTAAGATGTATCCATGGATTTTTTAACTCTTCTAATTGTGCTGACAGTCCTCTGTCAGCTATTGCAGCCTGCAAAGGAAAACCCACCTTCTAACTAAATTCGAGTTCTTTCCATTTGGCTTTGTAGTTGGAGTTGCAGCAGTATAGTAGAGGGATTAGTTACGAAGCTAAAATATATTTCCTTAAGCCCCTCCTCTTTCTTTCCCCAACTGTAAAATGCTATATCAAATTCTTGCCTTTTGCCCTTTTCCTTTGCAAAGGATATTTTGGGATTTTCACTAGAAACTTCTCAGCTCCACTTGTTGGAAAACTGCTGTAGTTAAAAGCTGATGTGGAAACACTGCAATCTAGCGCGTGTGCTATCTCTTCGCGCATCACAAAATCCACATGCATTTGCCGCTCGGGTTCCAGGGGCTGACAGCAAACATTGACCAGAAACTACATCTCCCACAACGCATGTAGATTTTGTGCCACATGAAGAGACGGCATCCCGCCTGCCCCTGTCTGAATTGCGTCTGCCCCCGTTACAGAGGTTGCTCTGGTTCAAACAGCATAGATTTTTATTTTAAGACGACCATACTCCTAAACTCTTGCGGGCCACATAAAAGGATGTAGCGGGCTGGATTCGGCCCGATTCGAAAGTGTCTTACTTCTTCTTGCTCGAAGCAAGAAAAGGCACTCCATTTATCTTACCAGGCGGCACCATCGTATTGCTAAGTTAAAGAAGCCCCACACCATCGCAGAGGGCCTTATCTTACCCGCAGCCATGGACATGTCAGAGAGGTGCCGGATCAATCCGCAGTGGATAACCTGAAAACCATACCTACCTCCCTAAAATGACAGTATAAGTGTAACAGGTGTGGTGTGGACCCAGATGCAGTACACCGGTGAACAGGAATAGTTGGTAATGACGTTTATTTAACCCAGCACAATTAATGCATGAAGCAAAGTGAAGCAGTACTGTACAAAGTTCGTTCTTCGAGCGGGAAGCCCAAACAAAGTCTCTGAAGGGTGAACGCCGTGAAGAAACGAAGCTTACTGCACTCGGCGACAATGATGAGGAAACCCCGTAGTCCGACAGGTCGGCGGCACGTGTGGAGGTACCGTTGAGGAGAGAGCAGAAGAGTGGTCGGGAACAGGCGGAGGTTTCGAAGCCAGTGGAGCAGTCCGTGAATGCAGCAGTACCGGTGGGGATCAGGCAGAACAATCGTCGGAACCAGGCGGAGGAGTCTTTACCAGCGGAGCAGATCAGGAACGCTGAAGCAGAACACGTGGTTGGGGACAGAAGGCAGGTAGGTTTACCAGGGATCAAGTGAGGAGAGCAGGTCGTGGGCAGGCAGAATCAGCTTTGGGAAATCAGGCAGAAAAACGCTGGAAAGTCTTGCATCATGCGGAAGACCAATCTGGCAACGAGTGTGTGTGTTGAGGAGGCTTATATACTGGGTTGATTGCTGATGGGCTGCAGCTGGGAGGTGAGTGAGCAGAGCAGGCAGAGAAGGTGGGCGTGGCTGGCAGGTAGAGTGAGCAGGGGGAGAGTGAGTGGAAAAATACTGGCAGGATGGTAGGAGATGGGTGAAAGGCAGGGATCGTGACAATAAGTAGGAATATTGAAGATATGTCGGATGACATCAAACAACAGAGCACAGCTTGCACTAAGGCAAGAGGTCATTTTGGATTACAAATGGATTAATCTACAGACATAACAAAGAAAGCAGTTTCACTTGTTTACCGGAGACATGAGGGGGAAGTGTGTGACTGTGCTCGAAGCTCAGAGAAGAGTGTAAAACCGCGACTCTGAACCCTGGTCCCGACTCTGGATCATCATGGATTTGAGCCTCTAATAAACTCGGCCAGATTCCTAAAGAGGAGAGCAGCTCCATCCAAAGTGGGATGGATGACGCCCCTCTGGATAAGACCAGGTTTTCCCCAAAAAGAGTCCCAATTATTAACGAAGCCTGATTCGTTTGCTGGACACCAGCTTGACAGACAGCAGTTGAATGATGACATGCAGCTAAACGTGTCATCACTGGTCACACTGGGGAGGGGTCCAGAGAAGATCATGGCCGCTGCTGTCACTAACTTCACGTTTCGCAAAACAGAGCTACCAGTGACTTCACGCTCATCACTAACATGAAGAGGGGTGGGAGGTGTACGGTGGGCTTCGGCCTACTATGCTTCGCTCGGACAGTCACCCAGCCTCCCGGCTGCACGGGGATTGCCGGGGGACGGCTAGCAGAGGCTACGCTATGTCGGGCACGCTAACTACTGCAGCTACAGAGGGATTTTCCACGGTACAGAGCCTCACTTCCAGATCGCTAAGCCCCGCCTCCAACGCAGCAAATAAACTACACTTGTTACAGGAAACACCATCACTGAAGGAGGCAGAGGAGTAACTAAACATCTGACACACCGAGCAGGAGAGGAGCAGAGAGGAGGGGAGCAGGGAGGAGGGGAGCAGAGAGGAGGGGATCAGGGAGGAGAGGGGCAGGGAGGAGGGGAGCAGAGAGGAGAGGAGCAGGGAGGAGGGGAGCAGAGAGGAGAGGGGCAGGGAGGAGAGGAGAAGAGAGGAGAGGAGCAGGGAGGAGAGGAGCAGGGAGAAGCCACGCTAACCAGAGCTAAAGCTAATGTAGCTAACGGGCTAACAGGGAGTAAACGGCTGTTCAATTAAACAGGAAAAACCGCTGAGAGGAGACAACGGCGGAGAGTGTTTGTGTGAGACTGGAGGATGGAGACAGTTAGAAGACAGAGACGCTTCCAGACACAAACAAAGACGCACCGGAGGTGACGTCACACGCTTACGCAGCACGTCAGCTCATCAGTTGTGGTGTGTTTCCAGAGCCGCAGACGTGCACGGAGGTCAGCACAACTATATCTAGCTAATGCCGCTCCACCTCCCACACAAGCTGCAGCTCCACATCCCCAGAGCTAGTCTACAGAGCCAGGGGTCAGCCCGCCCGGGGGCCCACCCCTACCTGCTGCCCAATGCACCTGTCCTGACTTCTAATCCTGGGGGTGGATCCAGGTTTTTCATTGTCCGAGTGAGCTTTGAAGTCCCCCAGGAGAAAAATGGAGTCCCCACTTGGTACCCTTTCCAGGAGACCGCCCGACAACAACAGTCAGAGACATCCTTCCTGCAAATGAAGCCGCTTTAAATGAAAGCATTTTTAATGAAACCAGTTTAAGTCAAACCAGTTAAAATGAAACCAATATCAATAATCTGGGTTTATTTGATGCTGACAACATCTTGTGTCATTTGTCCCTCAGATGACAGGAGACGGTTTTGACATCATATATGCAGCGGTGGACACCAGACAGGTCTGTACCGAGACCAGTACTCATACTGGGACTGATACTGGTACTCAAACTGGGCCTCATACTGGGACTGATACTGGTACTGACATTGGGAATCATAGTGGGAATGATACTGGTAGTTATACTGATACTGGTAATCCTACTGGGACTCATACTGAGTGTGTGTACCGTCTGTGTGTATGTAGGTGGAGTCTCAGCTGGTCTATGAGTCCAAACCGTACGCCCACCTGTACTTCATCTTCTTCACTGTCTTCGGCGTCTTCTTCACCTTCAACTTCATCATCAGACACATCATGGACAACCTGCTGAGAGACAAGATATGTCTTTACTCCAAGAGATAGACGGAGAGAGAGAGAGAGAGACAGACAGACAGACAGAGATAGAGAGACAGAGAAAGACAGAAACAGACAGTTGTCTCCAATGAGAATAAAGAATCAGGTTTTCTGTGTTCAGAAAGTGTCAGACATTAAAGATTCAGAATCAGAGAAGATTTTCTGTCACTTTACCTCCAATTTTACTTTGTGTCTTTACTTCTTGTGTGTGTTTGTGATTATTTGTCTTTACTCTGTGTTTATGTGTGCCTTTATTTGTCCTCTTTTGGTGCTTATTTTTTTCTTTATTTGGTGTTTATTTGTGTCTTTATTTGTCCTTTTTTGGTGTTTATTTGTATTTTTATTTTTGTGTCTGTACTCGGCAGGTCGGCGTCTCTTCGTGACGGAGGAGCAGCAGAAGTTTTGGGCGGTCATGAAAATGCGAGCGCTGCGTCCTCAGAAGGCTGTCCCTCGTCCTCAGGTTGGTCCACGTCCTGTCGGACACGTCTCCATCGGGTGAAATCCGCTCTGACGTCATCTTTCCTGTTTCCTGTTTCAGGGGGTGTGTCGTGCCGGCCTCTTTGACCTAGTGACCGGAGCGCCGTTCAGCGTGTTAATGGCAGTGGTGATCTGCCTCAACATGGTGGTCCTGATGATAGAGACGAGGGACCAGAGCGAAACAATGGACATTGTCCTCTCCTGGCTGCATTTCGTCTTCATCCTCATCTTCCTCATCGAGTTCATCCTGAAGATCATCGCGCTCGGACGCCACTACTTCTCCGACGGCTACAACGTCCTAGACTTCCTGGTGCTCATCATAACCATTGTGGGTGAGTCAGTGAGGTCTCCTCTGATGATGTCACCATCTCCTCTGATGATGTCACAGTTTCCTCTAATGATGTCATCATCTCCTCTGATGATGTCACTGTTTCCTCTAATGATGTCAGCGTCTCCTCTGATGATGTCACCGTCTCCTCTGATGATGTCACTGTGTCCTCTGGTGATGTCACTTTGTCCTCTGATGATGTCACTTTGTCCTCTGGTGATGTCACTGTGTCCTCTGATGATGTCACTGTCTCCTCTGATGATGTCATCGTCTCCTCGGTCTCCTTGTCGGTTACAGACACACACACTGAGATTCAGATCTAAGATTTCGGATCAAACCAAGTTCCTTTCTGAGTTTGTGCAACAAACCCACCAAAATTTTAAGGTGAGATTTAAAGTCCACCTACGACTCAGACACGACAAAATGACACGTAGTGACCACAAGGTGGCGTTTAAACAATGAAGTTTGCAATGATCACAAACTGGTCACGGACCATCTGTCCAATCGTCTTGAAACTTTGGCAGGTTCATCCACAGACATCGCAGATTTAAATTCTGTAGCTCTTTTTTTTATTGTCAGATCATTGACTAACAAATCCTTTTTTTCATGATCTCATCATCAAAAAGAATCTGCATTTCATGATTTTAGTTGAGACCTGGCTAAACAGTACTACAGGTGTAGCAATACTAAAAGAGGCCTGTCAACCAAATTAGAAGTATCAGTCATTTAGACAAAACAGGAGAGGAGGAGGGATTGCTGCCATTTTTTCTAAAGTTTGCATGTAATGACACTGACCTCGGTGGATTTACATCAGTTCAATATCTTGCTCTTGAGGTCAAATCAGATTTATCAGTTCTTATCATTACATTGTGTAGGCCACCAGGATATCCATCGTATATGATAGTAACCCTGAATGGAGACCTGAATATTCAGATGAGTCCAGAGCTGTGGAGCTCATTAATAATTAATAGATTAT
>NW_024704595.1:0-1932 GCF_008729295.1 Plectropomus leopardus | reverse complement strand
GCAGTGGGAAGTTGCATTGAAGAAGCAGATCCTTTTACACAAGGTGGGTTTGTGCTGTGTGGGTGGTGAGGTGAGTCGGGACACGGGGCTTGGCTTTGGTTCTTTATATGCTTTTAGTGCAGCAGACCCTTAAATCTCCACTCCTTCCTCTCTCATGTCCTCCACTCCCCCCTCACCTCTCTCATCTTCCACTTTTTCTCCTCCTCCTCATCTCTCTTCCCCCATCGCCTCTTGCTCTCCCCTTCTCCCTCCATCTCTAGTTCCCACTGTATCCCCCTTTGCCTCTCCTCCACCTCGTCCTCTTCTTCTCCCTTTCCACAGTTCATTCCGTCTCCTGAGCCGGGAGCCGATAAGGAACATGGAGTATGATTAGACGCCAGTGACACCAGGCTTATCGCTCTGCTCCCATAACGCTCTCTAGATCACTTACACAATAAAAGCAAAGAATCACAAACACACACACACACACACACACACACACACACACACACACAGAGCAAGGCTCACGAGACTGGCTATCAATTCTAAATATGTTTTTTGCTCAGTTTGTGTGACGGCGCATGTTGCCTCCATAATGACACACAAGCCGGGTGAAAAATGACCACAGGCAGCAGATTGTTAAAGTGTAAAGCGGCTGGGAGGGGGATGTTTATGCATTACAGTACAGTTTGTGTAGGTGAGAGTGAGTGTGACACGAGGGGTGCAGGGCTCAGTGGTTTGCACAATGTGAGAGAGTTTCAGGTAGCAATCAGTAGATGGCACTGTCTCCTCAGCGGTGCGCAACACATCCATCATGACTTTTCCAATATAACCGCTGAAATGCCACAGGGGCATCCAAATAGCACACTTACTGTGGCTGCTCTCTCCTCATCACAACTCTGGCTGTTTCTGCATCCTCCTCCTCCATCTCATATTTTCTCAATTCTTTACCCCCTCTCCTCTCTTCTCACTGTGAAAACATGGATGCTTCACACATCTTCTCCCCACAGCACAGAAGATCTACGCAACCAGCACAGCTTCATCGTGAAGCTGTGCTGGTGAGTGTCACCAAACCAGTATCTCACCAAATGCCTGCCCTTCTTTTCCAAAGTTATGATGTTGAGTAACGGCCAGAAAAGTGAGCTGCAGAACATAATGATGTCACAGTAAAGCCGACCTTTGACCTTTTGGATATAAAATTTCATCACTTCATCATTTTATCCAATTAGATATTTGTGTGAAATTTGGTAATAATTAGTGAATTATTTCTTGAGCATGTGTGGTGACCTTTGGCATCAGACCATGAAATTCTCATTAGTTCAATCTTTAGTACAAGTGGACATTTGTGCCAAATTTGATGTAATTTCCTCAAGGTGTTCTTGAGATATCATGTTCACGAGAATGAGATGGCTGCAAGGACACGCTGACCTTCACCTTTGACCATCAAATTCTAATCAATTCATCCTTGACTAAAATGTGGACGCTTGTGCCAAATTTGAAAAAAATTCCCTCAAGGTGTTCTTGAGATATCATGTTAACAAGAATGCCACAGATGAGGTCACAGTGACCTTGACCTTTGACCACCAAAATCTAATCAGTCTAATTGATAAGAGAAAATTCTCTCAAGGAGATCCTGAGATATTGCATTCACAAGGATGGTACAGACAGATGGACATATGTATGGACAATCTGAAAACATAATGCATCTGGCCACAGCTATTGATAAAAATTATTTTGTGATAACTTTCCAAGATATTGCAATTGCAACATAATTCACAATTTTAGGAGGAATGCTACTCTTGTATTTCATCTTCACTGGAAAAAAAATCAAAATAAATAAAATGTATGATGTGGTTTTTGCTGGGGTCTGTACCAAACAAGAATGTTCCCTTATGTCTAGAATATGGTTTGTAAGCCAGAGCATCTCTGCAGCACCATAAAGCTTCATTTATA
>NW_024704594.1:0-3922 GCF_008729295.1 Plectropomus leopardus | reverse complement strand
CCAACTACAACAATAATTTACTGACATCAGATACAACAGTAGAACAGTCACAGCTGACTGATACTTTTACTGCATTTGACTGATTTCACTGACGTACTTCTACTGAAGGAATATTTTCAACACAGGACTTTTACTGTAACAGTATTTTCTTCCTACGTCAGTAAGTTCGTAAAGTTAACACACACACACACACACACACACACACACGAACACACACTGACCTCACAGGTGAATTCTTCTATCGGTGAAATCGTCGCGGTGAACTTCCGTTATCAACGTAAACACTGGAGTAACGTTTTGTTTGTGTACGTGTGTGTGTGTGTGTGTGTGTGTGTGTGTGTGTTTTGTCTCATAGTCACCGGAGAAGTCAACTGGACGCTGTGCGCGTGTGTGTATGTGCGTGTGCGTGTGGGTCATCCAACGCGTTGCCATGGTGACGCCTCCCGTCACGCTCCATGCAGAGCGGTCGGACGTTACGTCACTTTGGAAAGGGTAGAAACATTTTGTGTAAAAAAAAAAAACAAAAAACAAACAAAAAAACCCGTTTAATTTATTTTACATTAAGAAAACTATAAATAGAAGCGGGAGAAAAAAAACATTGTTGTAACATTGTACGATTTGCATGTATCATTTAACAAAAAGTCGGAAAATAAAGAATAACCTACCTGTACTATAAGTGTATTTGTTTTCAATGATTTCTGTTTTATTTATGGGCCCATGGTTAATATATTTCCAAAAGTCTTATTAATTTAAATATTAGGCCAACTCGAAATTATCACCAACAGACAATATGTAAATTCCTCCACATTTCTACACTAAAGAAACGAATAAATATGCAGAAAAAAAGTTGTAAAACACAGCAATAAAAGCTGTTAACAAAGACATTAGCACCCCAATTGATTTTCTCTCAGAGCATGGAAACTTAATATGTTTTTTATTTTTTTATAAACAAATATTGCTATTTTAATATTCTTGTCATTTTTACACATCAACATAAACATGAGTTTTCATAAACTTCTAACATCACTATATACAACACATAACCCCCATCCAAGATAAATAAACGTTTTTCACTTTTTTATAAGTTTTCACAAAAATATATTTTGGAGGTTGTACCACACTAGTGAATAGTTCCTTACATGAATCTCTTAAAACTTTTAATAAATAAATTTAAAATTGACATGCAGAGGTAAAGACTTCTCACACACTGACTTACACACACATCTTCCTGCATCTTACATTAATTATTTTCTCTCACATTTCTAAACTGCACTGTTTGCAGCTTTGGTTACATTCATAAAAATATATTATTTTTTAATTCAGAAACATCTGTCCTCCTGAGGATGGCTCACTTTCTTTCACGCCACCTGCTGACAGTTTGACTGCACTGCTGCTCCGTTCAAATATTTTTAAGTTCTTTTAGATCAAACTATCCGGTCTAATAAATCAGTCCTGCAGTAAATGCAGGTTATAATGTTCAGTCTTGTTTTGTTAAGCTTTACGGTCATTTTATAGTTTGTGCTGCGGAGTCGTATGATATGGAGAAGGTTTCTAATAATTTGTCCAGTTGTTAAATGTAAATAACTTAACTGTTAAATCCAAAATAAAGTTTGTTCAAGTTCATCATGGAGTGCATTTTTTGACGTCATCAGAAGTGCACAAATACAAAATGTGTGACTGATTTACAACATTTACAACAAATATTTGTATTTTTTTTCCAAACACAGTGTACCAGGCTGTGTGACTGCGGCTGAATGAGCTGCAGATGTGTGACATTAATGTCACAGTGATTCAGTTAAAGTCATTTTGAGGTAAACCTTCACAAACTGTGAATTTCTAAGGAGATCTGGAGGTGACTTTTTTTTTTTTTTTTTTAAACACGCAAATGACTAACTTGTACGCTGTGTGGGCTATATTCTGTCAAATATGATTACTACGAATGACATCAAGTCGTTCTGAGGCAGAAACTAAAAAGTGCATTTTATGTGTTTAATTGTATCAGTAATTTGCATTTTAATAAAACGTGCATGTGCGAATTACGTTAAAATCGTTTGCGTGTCTGAAAAAAACCACCACATCTATATCACCTCCTGGGCTTTTCACGTCACATTTTTAGATTTTTCAGGTTATGTGTGTTTGTAAAGTTATCTGAAAAGTTGTCATGAAAAACAGTTATTTACAGTAAGAAAATACAGTTTGTGTACATTCAGGATCACAGCAACAAAGAGTTTGATAAACAGCGATAAAACGTGTGTGTGTGTGTGTGTGTGTATGAGTGTGTGTGTGTATTAATCTGGGTTTTCAGCCAGTTTCCTGATTTCCTCCAGGAGCTCGGAGAAAGACGGCCGACCCTGAGGCTTCTACACCACCAACATCAGCACCATCAATACCACCACCGAAGAAGAAGAGGAGTGGATGAGAAGAAGAAGAAGAAGGAGAAGGAGAAGGGTTGAAGAGGAGGATGAAGAGGACGTGACAGAGTGATCAACAACAATACATAAATAAATAAATGAGTGAGTGAATAAATAAATAAATAGGTGAGTAATTAATGAATACATAAACAAATTAATGGATAAATGAGTGAGTGAGTGAGTGAGTGAGTGAACAGGTGAGTGAGTGAGTGAACAGGTGAGTGAGTGAGTACCTCGTGCCAGCAGCGGTACATGATGGCGTAGAGCGGCTGTGAGGCGCGGTGCGGTCGGTACAGTCGGACTCCTCTGGTGATTTCATTCACGACGTCCAGATTAGATCTGTTTTCAAACGGAGTCCGACCCTCCGAGTAGATCTCCCACATCACCACACCTACACACACACACACACACACACACACACACACACACACACACACACACACAAAATGTATAGCATTATACCACTACTGCTGTTCAAACCACTTTATATTACATTTTTTAAAATATTTCTTAAATGAATATTGACCTTTATTTGGAACATGTCCTGTCCTTCAATCACCAAGAAAAAAAATACTCTAACTTTTTTTCTACACGTTTTCTATTGCCTTTTTAAAAAAAATATTAATTTAGTTTAGAGCACCATTAATCAAACCAACCGTCGTTCGTAGATCGTACGTGGGCTTTGAAAAAACATTTAAAAAGTCTTTAAAAAAAGAAAATGGAAGAAAAAAGACATATAATCATATATTTGTGTTCTGTTCCTCACCAAAGGACCAGACGTCGGACTTGCTGCTGTATTTACTGTAGTGGAGAACTTCAGGAGGAGACCACTTCACTGGGAACTTGGTTCCACTGGAACTGGTGTACTGGTTGTCCAGAACGTACCTGCAG
This sequence comes from Plectropomus leopardus, assembly GCF_008729295.1. NCBI lineage: Eukaryota > Metazoa > Chordata > Actinopteri > Perciformes > Serranidae > Plectropomus > Plectropomus leopardus. The sequence continues at coordinate 620 of NW_024704594.1, read as the reverse complement.
ACATGAACACGCACAGAACAGCTAATAATACACAGGTTACATTTTTAATATTTGAAGCTTGATCTTGTAATTATTTATAAATGTAACATATTTTGCAGAATGGGCTTATGGGGTGTTTTTTTGGGGATTGTTGCGGCCAAAAACTGCAAATATTTTTTAAGACTTTTTAAGGATCTGCAGAAACCCTGGAACATGCATGCATCCCAAAATGTTGAATTATTCCTCTAAATCTTGACATAAAACGGCCTTCATACCTGGTCATCCCGAAGTCGCTGACCTTCACCACGTTGTGCTCGTTAACCAGACAGTTCCTCGCTGCCTGATGAGACAAAAATACTCAGAAATCTTTGAGGTACTTGAACTGTACTTGAGTATTTTCATTTTCTAACATTAAAATTCCTTTAAAATGATGTGATATTTTATGTTAAATAAATAAAAAGTAAAAAAATAAATAAATAAAACAAAAATAATGTGAAAGAAATAAGTTGCCATAACATAATTTTATGAGAAATCAATGGTGTTCATAATTATGGTAATGAGGTATATAACACTTAAAAAAATCCTTGTAAATAATGTGGTAACTTCGATGGACCAATTTATTTTTTACCAGTAATCAACCT
>NW_024704593.1:0-1021 GCF_008729295.1 Plectropomus leopardus | reverse complement strand
ACACACGAGCATAATGGATGCACTAGAATGCCTCATACATTCGAGGAAAAAATGTGATTAACATGCATAATGTGATGCACCGAGGGGGAATTAATTTAATTAAGCGTGTGTGTACAGTGGGCACCAACGGATCTGCAAAAAAAAAAAAAATGTGGATTGTCTGTCGTTGGTCGTTGTGCAGGCTGGAAAAAATGCCTTTTCAAATCATGAAAAAAACCAACCCTCGCTTCGTGACTCTGCAGCTCCCTGCGGCTGCACAATTCAAACATTTGTCATTTTTTACGCACACAAACCCACACTTAAAGCCGTTTTCCCGCTCAAACACACAAATAAAAATCGCCACTAACCTTGGTCGGGTCGCCTCCTGTTATCCACTTGTTACAATGGAAATTTAACACCATGGATCCCTCCAGTTAAGTTTCCTGGCAGTCGGACAAAAACGCAGCAAGCGAGTCGAACCGGGCCGAGCCTGACGCACGCTGGTGTGGATAAAAACCTCCCGCGGTGCTGACAGGTGTGTAAGAAGCCTCGGTGGTTTTTCCTCTCAGGGTACCGTCTGCAAACAACGAGAAAAAAGGTTGTGTCTTCAAACAGCTGTTTTCCAAAATGGAGTTATCCGTGTCTGAGCCAATCAGAGCGAGCCTGTGGAGGCTCCCACTCCTCTGTGGGCTGGAGCCAGCAGCACACTGCACTCCCGACATCAAACACTCACACATTATGCATCTTTTTTGTATTAAGGGATGATTCACTGTAGCTTTCATGTCACAGCGGCTTTATTTAGACGCACATCAAACCGACAGACACTCCGGCTGATGAGGTTTCCTCGCAGGGAACCCCCAGATGTTTCTATTGTTGGTTTTTGCAGTAAAAAAAAAAAAAAAAGACATATGTGGATATATTATTTAAGCAAAAGTACTTTTTTTCATACTGTACAAATACTTTGTAACAAATAAAAGTCCTGCATTAAAGGGAACGTTGGTATTTTTAAGCCTGGGTCCTATTTTTCAGTTTCTTTTTTATT
>NW_024704592.1:0-1452 GCF_008729295.1 Plectropomus leopardus | reverse complement strand
GTGTGTGTGTGTGTGTGTGTGTGTGTGTGTGTGTGTGTGTGTGTGTGTGTGTGTGTGTGTGAGATCCTTGTAGAGATTTCAGATTTCATTTTAACAATCAATCACTTCGTACTGAAATCTGATTTAGCAGAGTCAGAGGTTCAGCAGGAGCAGAGGAGGAAACAGGAGGAGGAGCAGGAGGAGGAGCAGAGGAGGAAACAGGAGGAGTGAATTTTGTCGTCCTGAGCTGATGTGTTGATGAACTTTGAAGTTCACGTCTGCAGCTGCAGAGAAGTCAAGCCGACTGTTTCCACTTTATTTATACTTTTAAACGTTATTTTATTTGTATATTTAATTCGGTCACTCTTCATGGACAGCAGGTAACATTAACACTATATTACGCTTTATGTGTGACCACAAATTTATTTAATACGCGAGTTAATAAAGTTTCTTCCACGGACCAGACACGGATTTCCCTCCGTGTTCGTGCGTTTGCGACGTGGCGTCGGCGCCTCGTGCCGTAAAGTCAGCGTGTTGTCAGTGTTAGTTTTCTGGCTGCTGCAGAGTTCACCGTTTGCTGCAGCTAACAGACGCACAAACTCAAATGGGACTCTGCTAAAAGTCAACGAGAGCTACGAGAAAAGACGAATATCCCATTTATTACCGTCCGTTGTTTGAATCTGCTCTGAAACGTTACGCAAACCTCACAACTCGACAACTCGGGTATCAACGAAATGTACCAACTTTACACTCTGGATTAAGACTTTGGAGGGACGCTCATGAGCTCGTGACTCGTAAATATGGTAAATGAAACGATAAACTAAATTAATTTCCAGCCTTTGAATTTTATCGATCGATTTTAAAACATTTATTAAAAAACGAATGAAGCGTGATGAAGACACTAAAGTCAGCTGACCGTCCACCTCTGAGATTTAGTGTTTGTCTCTAGTCCAATCAGAGACATCATGGCTCCTTTTCCCCGCCCCCTCTGTCAGGTGTAAGGCGGTGATTGACAGCCGAGGACAGCGAATCAGCTGCAGCCATTTCATCGTGGAGGAGGGCTTCGTGGGAGCGGACTGGAAGAAGGTGGCCACACCCCCCAGGTGAGAATCCACCAGTCATATTAAAGCAGCCGCATCACTTCCTGAACAGCCACCTATGCCTGTTAAGTCAAGCAGTAACCTGTCTGTCTATCTGTCCCCTGTCTGTCCCTCTGTCTCTGTGTCTCTGCAGGTTTGTGTCCCGAGCTGTATTGATAACAGATGGTTCAGTTCTTCCCGGTGACTCGGAGCAGCAGGTAAACATCACTTTAAAAAAAGCACAGAGTCCCGCTTTGATTTATCGAATCATAAAAAATACTTAATTGAAATTTATTCTTTAACATCATCACAGTGTGTTATTAAACTTCATTATAACAGTGTGTTATTAAACTTCATTATAACTGTTTTATTAAACTTCATTATAACAGTGTTT
>NW_024704591.1:0-1560 GCF_008729295.1 Plectropomus leopardus | reverse complement strand
GGGTGTGTGTGTGTGTGTGTGTGTGTGTGTGTGTGTGTGTGTGTGTGATTTGTCCTCTGTGCTTTGAGCTTTGTTTTTTATTAATAAATTTTGTATGTGCTATTTTTTATAAGGTAATATGAAATGAAAAAATGTATTTATTAATGAATGTGTAACTTTTTAAATGATATGAACTGAAATGAAAATCAAAAAAAAGAGAGAAAATTAGAAAAGAAAAAAGATTTTGTTTTTAAATGAAAATAAAAAAAGAATTTATTTTTGTGGCAAAGAAGCCAAAATAGTGTGTGCCTGCGGTGACGTTTCAACCCGGAGAGGGTCTTCTTCAGGCCAAAGCACACAGAAAGAAAGAGTGAAGTCTGTCTGCTGGAGCTTAGAGTGAGAGCTGTGTTCTCTTTGAAAGTCTGATGCAGAGTGAGCCTCTGAGGAGGCGTGTCCTGACACATTCCCCACACTGCTGTCTCCCCCAAGCTCCGCCTCCCCTCCCTGTCCATCCAACTGACAAAAAATGTTTTTAAATGATTTTTAGCCCTTTTAACTATATATTTAAGCCAATGATATTCCCCATTTATGTTTTGTTGCAATTTTTAAAAAATGTATTTATTCCTGGTTTTTGTCATTTTAATTATTTATTTGTGTTTTAGAGAATTGTAAATGATTCAGTAATTTATTAACTTGTTTTTAGCCCTTGTAGCCATGAATTTAAAGCAGTGTTAATCTTCATTCATTTATTATTGCAATTGTAAGAATTTATTTATTTCTGTCTGTTGTACTTTTAATTATTAATTTGTGTTTTAGGTTTTCTTTCTTTTTTACTTAGGATTAAAGTTAGGGTTAGGGTTAGGGTTAGGGTTCCAAACCAGCACACCTACAAAATAAAAATGACTACAATTACACCTTTATCACAGCTAGAACATTTAAAAACAGAAATTATCCTTAGATTTTTCCATTTCCAATATTTATTGAACACATTACGTCACACGAACACATCATGCATTTTAACAGTCACTCGAGGAGGTTCAAGGAAAAAAAAATTGTAATGTTGGGGAGGGTTTTTTTTTTACAAAATTGACATGGTCACAAGTCACTAGAGGTCCATCCAGGGTGGAGCTGCAACCCACCAATTGATAACCAGTGGAATGAAGTGTATTTATAATGTTTTCTCTCCACTGGCAATCTGTTTGGCTCATAAACTGACACTAATTAGAAAGTGATGCTGCTCACATCACCTGCTGCCATCAGGTGAGCTCCTCTGCATCAGTTACCATGGAGATATAACCAGGTGAAAGAGGCCCACCTTAATGAGACAGAAAACTCTTTAGATTCCACAGACATCGCTGAGACACTGATCTGTCTCGGTGGTGCCGCCCTCAGGGTTCCAAAAGCGTCAGGGGGCAATTCATCACATCTGAATCCGGAAGGACAGGAAGCGTGCAAATAGACACATTGAAATGTAAACTGAAAATGGGGAAAGGGTTACTGTCTCTGACAGTATGATTTATGATGTGTGATTGATAGAAACAAGTGGTAGCCTTTGCTCCACCAGCTCTCAAAGACCTTCAG
>NW_024704590.1:0-3692 GCF_008729295.1 Plectropomus leopardus | reverse complement strand
ATGTGGTGGGTTCAGAGTGACAGCTGGACAGTAAAGCTCCTCTTATTCCAACATTACCGGCGGTGTATCACGTTGCCACAGATGGAAGCTTTTGGTATCGGGATCTTGAGCCGATCTTGAGTATTTTAGGAGTTTGGGACGAGAACACGCTGTACTGTCAGCAGTTTTGATCTCAGCTCAGGTGGATTTTCCTGCATGTCAGAGCTGATCACATAAACGAGAAGATTTCTGAGAGATTTCTGAGATTAAAGTTCTGAAAGTCAACAAACAGAACCTTTGATTTCTGATAACAAGAAGCTGTTTGTTTTCTCTTATTTCATTTAATCTAATAACCATTTGTTTGCCTTGATTTCTAAATCTGAACTAAAAATGACATAATCTCTGTTTCCTTCTGTTTCCGTGAGTGTTGCTCTCTCTCTGTTTACTCGCTCGCTCCTGACCCTGCGACCTTCGACCCTGCCGAATCCCCCCGATCCGGCTGCTGGAGGGTTTATATCTGCGGTTCTCAGGGAAGTGGATGTGAGTGTTGGCAGACGGCCACGACCTTCTTTCTCTTTAAGTTGTTGTTTGTTTGTTCTCAGAGGAGGAATTTATCTGTCGACACACTGAACTGACCTCAAAACACTGAGAAAAGTTTCCAAACCGACGGAAACCGGCTGGATTCTTTTACCAGCGACTGATACAAACACGTTTACTGTCATCTGTGCTTCAGCTGAATGAATGAATCTGAGTACAAATGAACTTTATGGAGGCTTTCTAAAATGTACAGAAAAAAATAGTCCCCACCTTCCAAAATATTTTTCCAAAATTTTCCTCACTTAAAAAAACGGTCCAAAAAGTTCTATAAACAAGCCCACTTCTCAAAATGTCCTTATCTTATAAAACGACGTCCAACACTTTCTCCAGATGTCTCCACTGTCTAAGAATGTCCTCACATCCCAAAAAAGTGTCAGAACTTTCTAACAGTGTCCAGACATGTTATTATCATTCCTTCCAGCCTCTGTCAAGCTGCTGAATTCATCCAATAATTCATAATTCATCTAACAATAGGGCAAAGTGCGACAAACACACTTCAGCACACGCACTTTAAATTCCAGACGAAGCTGCTGTCAGTGACTGTCATGTTAAGTGATTATGTTTTTGGTTTTGGTTTTTGCGCCCTGTCTTTTGTTGTTGCAATGCAGCATTTAAGGTGAGGTGTGATGGGTTTGTATGTTACTGTGAAGAAAGCAGCACTGTATCCACGGCAAATTTCTCTTCTGGGACAAATAAACTGTAATATATATTCAATCAACGTCAGAACAGAGTTGATGATAGGGGACAGCCCTGGCGGAGGTTAATACGAACTGTGTTTGATTTTACGCCGAGAATGTGGACACGGCTCTCACTTTGGTCATACAGGTATGCAGATAGCTTAGCATAGTAGCATCAAACCATCTACCTATTAAACAACATACTCACTTCCAAATAATGTCCCAACATGCTCACCGAAAGTATCCCTACTTTCTAAAAATGTCTTTACTTTTCTATAATGTCCACATTTCCCGCCCGTTCTCTTTCAGGATTCATCATACTGCCATTTTTGCAGTGTTTTGGTGTAATATCCAACACCAAAAGCAAACTTTTGCGTCTGCATGAGACGCCGCTGGACGACATAAACTGAGAATATGGCTGGACAGAACCATTTTCTGCCATTAAACACTGCAGGATGGCCGGGCCGCACCTGCAGACAACAGGCGCCGTCCATTAAGAACGCGGCCGGATGGAACCTGTTGCGTCTATATGATACGCCGCAGGACGGCGTCAAGCTGAAACATCATATAAGGAGCACAACTGTTTCTGTTGGGCGGGAGGGACAGTAGACAGATCCAACAAATCTCAGACTTTCATGCTTCTTTACCGTGCGCCTCCTTCCCCTAACCCTGACCATTCATGCCAGCGTCTGTTTTCATCCTGTTACTGGCTGCCATGTGCTTTTGTTGCCTAAATATAACCACATGCAGCGTTATCCCACCATGCATCTGTTGACATCACAGTCGCAGCATCCTGGATCGTCACCAGACACAGAAGGATACTTACAGCGTAATATGTAGACGCAGAAGTCCACTGCTAAGCGGCAACATGTGATGACTTCGGAGGAGAACGTGTTGCACTTTCCTAAACAACCCTCGCTTACCAAATATATCGTTTTCTAAAACCTGTTCCCACATCACAAAATGTTTGAAAAATGATCTTTTCTAAAAGTGTCTTCACTTTTAAAACATTGTCTCTTTCAAGGTGCAAAACTAGGTCCTCACAAAGACAGAAGTACAAGAACAAACTCTGTGTGTGTGTGTGTGTGTGTGTGCGTGTGTGTGTGTGCGTGCGTGTGCGTGTGTGTGTCAGTGCAGGTTCTGGGAACCAGCCGATCTGGAGCTCCAGGGTCAGTCAGGGGCCTGTCAGCTGAGCTGTGCCCAGGGGAAGGAGCAGCTTGGTGGGATCAGAGAGGAGCGAGACCCCCTGACACCATCTGGAGCTGCGGTGTGTCTCCGTCTGTTTCTCAGTTATCATGAATAAAACACAGAACGGTCAAATAGTTTGCACTTTCAGCTCTAAATCAAAGCTGCCTTGCTTCAGGGCACTTCAGCTGCTGCTCACAGAAAAGTGAATTTATCAACATTTTCATAACCCCACACTGTCTGACCTCAGCGCTCCGCTGCGTCATGACCTTTGACTTCCTCTCTGCTGTGGGAAACAGGAAACAGAATTTCCTCAAAGGCACAAGAAGCGGAGAGAAACCTCGTCTTTCATACGGTTCAGATCAGTTTATTTCTTCCTGCGTTTTCTCTCTAATTTCTGTTCCTGCAGATCAGCTCGTGGCGTTCTCCGCGGGGAAAACAACGCTGTGAAAAGAGAATTAAACAGGAGCGTTTCCCTGCAGGGATCAGCAGAGGTACACATGGTATTATTAGAATTTATTCAGTACAATATGTGAATTCACCCTCACACACACACACACACACACACACACACACACACACAGTTTGTACAGTAGCTGTAATCCGCCTGCAGGCAGCGGGAGGAAAAGCCCGGGGAGAGCGGCGACCAGAGGCTCCAAACTAACAAAGTTTGGTTCACATAGTCTGAGCTGCATTTACAGCTTAAATGTGACCTAAAAAAAGAAAAATGGAAGAAGTGCTTAAACAAAAGATGGAATTTTCTTCGTCTGTGCTGCTGAGCTGCTGCTGGTTTGTAGTTTTAGAGAATCTGCAGGTTGGAAGCGTCTCTCTGGTTTCTGACTGTGAATTTTGAAAAAAAAAATGGTGTGAGACGCAGCAAAGACGGATCAAATCATGAAGTCATCAGACGAGAACGAGGGCTCACAGTATTGATCATATACCGACACGGGGCTGTATAACGAAATCTGAGTTGTAGTTCCTTTATGTTACTCCCAGTTTTACAATAAATTTCTGCTAAATTTAGGCTTTTATGTATATTTTTTAAGTCTTGGTGGTGCTTTTGGTGGTTAGTGTCAGACGCTGCAAATCAGCTCACCAGTTTTTAAACTCTCAACTCGTTCTTATCCCAAATTGCGCTGCCTTTGCAGTGATTTTGGCGTAAGGTGTTGACACTGAAAGCCACCTTTTCTGTCCATGTGGTGCACCACCGGACAGCCTCAGCTGATAACTCAGAAGTGTTCATGGTTTTATTAA
>NW_024704589.1:0-1152 GCF_008729295.1 Plectropomus leopardus | reverse complement strand
ATTTATTTCAAGAATTCAGAAAAGTCTGTTGGAATGTCCCGCTGAAAATAGTTTGAAAATAACGTCTCCTCCCTTTTAGATGACTGTCATATTAAAGTATATTTGCAAATATTTTGAAAAAAAAAAAAAAAAAAACACCCGAAAGACCCGAGAATTGAAAAATATGCCATAAAAATTATAATTTGCCAAAACAACAAGAAGGAGCTAAAGGTTAAGCAACAACAGTACGTATTGCAAAGTGGCTTTGTTTTGCTGTCTAGGCTACATTTCAGTTACTGCACTCTCTAACACAGAGAAACCAGTGTTTATGGAAGCATACTGAACCTTTAAATAAAAACAGCAAAATTCAATTACAAGTAAAAGTACTGCTTTCAAAATGCTTCATTGGTAAACATATGTAAGACACATGAGCAAAATGTACTTTGGGTATTGAATGTAAAAACACTCAATGAATGTAACATTATCTGTAGAATAATTTTATACGGAGTATGATAGCATGTTTTTGTTACTGATGCAAGAAAGGGCAGCATTTTACTGTTGTTGATGTTGTGCTAATTTTAACCATTTTATACGCTGTTGGGTTGTTTAATCTTTAACAATGCATCCTATGTAACCTTAGCATACATTATACACACAACCTAAATGTATTGAGTAAATAGATAATACAACTGTGAAATGTATATTGTGGAATTAAAAAAAAAAAAAAGAATACAATATAACTTTCCAGATGGGGGACACTCCATTTTCAGGCCTGTCACGTACTTCCTGATAAAACCCCAGTCTGTTATGATTGGTCAGCGTTTTAGGATCTTTCACATCTTGGCATCTTTGTACTGTCATTGTATCTGAGTATGACTAAAGCTGCATATTCTACTGTGAAAAATCACCAATAAAAACCTCCAAACTCAGTCTACCATTTTCCAGCAGAAGTATGATCCAAATTATGGAGATATTAACAACATTGACAACCAAGATAACACGTAGCAATAGGGGCTAGGTAATGTAAACACTTGCAGAAGCGTGCCTGGAGCAGATGACCATATAAAGAAATCTGTCAGGAGCTGAAGTCAGCTTGCAGCCAGAGTATTAAAAAGTTGGAAACAGAATATTCTGGTATGAAACCTGAGGTCTCTGCTCACGGGGATTACTTTT
>NW_024704588.1:0-1152 GCF_008729295.1 Plectropomus leopardus | reverse complement strand
ATGGTGTGTACTCTAGATGAGGGATTTCGTGTTGTATTATGTCAGTGCCTCCCAGCTCACCGTCACTGCTAGCAAACACATCTGCATTCTCATTTAGCAGATTCTTCACCTGGGCTAACTGTTACTCATTCAAATGGGGACTGCTAAACTCAAATGGAAATGTGGACTCCCCAGCTAACAGCTGTCCAACAGTAGCCTCTTGCACATATACTGAGATGTCCACCTCTTGTGGCCCTACCTCCTCAAATGGCATTGGGCTTACACCTCCTGCTACTACATCCGCTGCACTTATGCATGCCAGGCAAGTGCGTGGATTTAAACTCACATCAGTGTTACCTACATTAACAACAGCCCCAATGTCCTGTCCTATCTAATAAAAGGCAAAAATGCGAAAAAGAAAAAAAAAAAGATCTTTAAAAAAACAAACATTAATATCAACTTGAACCTTGAACTAATGATCAAGTAGAAATCAGAAACCCATGTCTGGACCAATCCACTTTGCTCTATCCACAAGTGTACATCTGAGTATGAATTGTATTGCTCTGTAGCATGTATTCATCAACAAACTATACCTTGAGACAATTTCATATTAGGATTTCAAGCTATTCAGTGATCCGGACAACCACATACTGAACTGATTCAACGCTTATTTAAGGTAGATTGTGCCTGCCGGTGGTCACCATACACTCTCGCTTCAGCTGGTATTTTAACGTCATCTCTGTAATTCTAGAAGTAATTCTAGAAATTGGATTTTGGAAAAGGAGGTCATCTCCACATTTGGCTTTGTTTATTGCACCTTCTAAACTTTTTTCCTCCTCCTCCAACTTTTTAATCTGTTTATTTTAACTTTGTTTTTGGACAGTCTTCAAACTGTGTAATGCATATCTCAACTCACAATATGAACCCAACCACCTCCATATCTAGTTTAAGGGATCTGACAGCTATATGAACACAATTTTGTTGTGTCACATGTATCATGCATGTTGTCGCTTTCGACTGCTGCTTTTGATCCAGCACTGATTTTGACTGTCTGGGACACATACCTGGAAGCTATTGAAGAAAGATGCAGGTTTTTCCATAAAGATATTTATAGAAAATATAACAAGTATTAAAATGCAATAAAAAGAGGTGTGTCCATACCAGCCAATGTAG